>NW_026925013.1:0-25548 GCF_032062105.1 Saccostrea cuccullata
TTTGTAATTAATCTGCCTTGCTTATAAAACGTTTGTTCAAAGCCGAACAAATGATTTACATTTGAGGAAAATATATGCTTGTTCAATAACTTTACAAAAACCTATCCCCAACAATTTTCTGTCCAACTTTGTTCTTTCCTGAGTTTGTTATTTGTGCTTTCTAAGATTCAAGTCAACAAATTTTACAGTAATTTAATTTAGTTATTAGAAAAATATTACAGTCAAAAGTGGGCTCAAAGATAACTATTTTTTTGTTTTTAATACATTCTACTTCATATGAATAACATTAACAGACCAGCTTCAAAAGATCATAAAGAGCGTCCCAACAGTTTTTAACAGAATATAGAATTTATATAATATTACATATTTATCAACTGATAATTGCGCTGAAAAATATTTTAAATTCAACTTGAAATTTTAAGTTGCTGTGTCTTGCGATATTGAAATGTGAAGAGACATCAATACATGATTAATAGACAAATCCAAATAGATACATGTAATCTCATCATCTTTGATATATGTAGTTTGAACTATCGTTTGTCCAATATAACAAGGGTCTGTCCTTCCTGATAAATACGGTTTATTATCACAAAATTATCCTGTACATCCATGATGCACCTTTACTATCCTGTGCTATTTTTTTTTTAGCTTATCATAAGTGGGACACAGGGTGTGGCCTACCAGAATCAGTGCTGAATCCTCCCTGACCCCTGATCCCAAATCTCCTGTTTTTAGAACTGCTTATCATTGGTATTATTTATTTGACCTTGAACATGGACACGGTTTGCAATCACTGTCTCTCGTTATGAGCAACTTATTGGAGGATTATTAAATTCTTTATTGTAAAATATTTAACTACGCTTAGGCAAAGCAAAAATATGAATTGAATAAAACTCAATATGAATATCGTTTCTTTGTGTGAAGGTGTATTTTTTAAAAAATAAGAGTTCATATCCCTTATATATTTTTTAGGGGTTTTCTCCATATGTTTAAGAGTATTAACTTACTCGTATTCACTGTATTCTAAGGTTTTTATAGGCCATCACAGAACCAAGGAGATGAGTTATTTATGAGAAAGAGTGGTTTGGTTTGTTTTAGGATTCCTGGACTAGAAAGAATTAATTTCTTCCTACGTGTTCAGTAAATCATTTGTATGAATAGAAATTTCCTCTTTTTTGTATTTTATCAGTAAAATTTGCATATGTTAAAAGTACATACAAATTATTTATAATTGTATAAAATTTGGCAGAAAGACAATTACTTTTTCACGATATTAAGTGAATCACGTGTTTGCGTTATTTTTCTACAAGCTGGAATCTATTTTGTTAATTAAGAATCAATTGCATCTAAAAAAAAAAAATACAAAAATACTCGATTTTTCAAAGCACAAAGACAGGTCATTTATATAATAGAATCATGCATGTTTCAATTTTCTAAGTCATAAATAGTCATTTTCAAAAACAACGCCATCAACAAAAAAAAGAATAGACCTATATGAACAAACCGGTGTCTTTCCCTCATCATTGATTAAAAAAATAATTTAGTAATAAACATAAAGGATGGATGTAATGAAATAAATCGCACAAAGTACCTTTGAAAACCTATCACCAATTAATGATTCTTAATTGAATGTTTGGAATATTCCAAAATCTAAAACATTAACTCATAAATATATTGTACTGGGGACATCTTTGAAAACGTTTTGATAATCTTTTCAAATGAAATGTTATCATATTAAATTTACTTATATGTATTAATACACCACATTATCCTACATGTGCTTGTGTTTAACAATGCGTTTAAAAAAAAAATTTTTTATGCAGACAAGTAAAATTAATTATCTAATAAGAAATCAATTTTTTTACAACAAACTGCACTTACAAATGTTTATGAAACAAACAAAAATTTATTCATTAAATAAATCTGAAAAAATATAGCACTGGTTTTCTGGTTTTCTTTGGTCAAGAATTGATCGTTAAAAATACGAGATGATGCTCACATTGCCCATGATATTGGTTTTGATCGTTTTTACGTTTCATATAATATTTTTTTCCTCAGATGGCATATTAATATTTTCAACACCAGGACCAGACAGTGTAATCAATGAGAGCGTTTTATATATTTTAGATTCGTAGAAAAAAAACTTGTAAATAATTCCCTATATAAAATTAAACTTTTTATTTTTTATTACTTGAATTTTTTTATTGTTTAATTGACTTTGAGCTATTAGACTTTTCGGTATCTTAATATATTTCATGCTAAAATATTCGCTAATATAGGTTGAAAATCACAAATTTAGGAAACATTGAAAACACTTCGAAAGGATTTTTTCCAGCGAACTTGAATATATTTTAAGTGAAAAGTTTTCATATATGACGTTGTTAATCAAAACAGTCAAAGATGCTATATCTATTTGAAATCGTTCAATTTCTTGTCAAGTGAATTAGAATGTTAAATATTGGAAATTCCTTAAAAGCATTTGTCAGATTTTTACACAATAAAAAACATTAATCAAGTTTCTGAGTCTATTTTAATATCAGAATACCAAAATAGATTATGTATACCACATCACTCTTCTTACTTGTTTCTTCTCTTATTGTCCCATGCTGCCATTGATCGCCCCAACTGATATTGAAGGAAATATTCTAAGTCTACTTGCAACTCTTCCTTTTTAGATGAATAAATAATCATTATTATATGGACAAAACTGACATCTGACATCTACAATATGTGTTAATTAACATTGACTAAAGAATACATTTTTATATGTTTTGAATATAAGATCGGGGTTATTAAAAAGAATAAGTGGGCAAAATTGAAAAAAAATATCAAATTTAAACTTCATTTCAGCATTGAGGTAAACTATAATACTTAATATATTTTTCCATTGCCTGATAGAGCTGATGGCAGAACACAAGATCAGAATTTTTTTTCCGGGATTAGTGTGGATGATTCGGGATGGGGGCTTAAACAAGCATATACTTCATTAAGAAGAAGATTAAATACATATACAAGTGTATTGTAAATTTATTTTCAATGATATTTTGTTTCACAATTTACACGCTGATACAACATTTTGACCTTCGTCAAAATGGTCATGCTTTGAACATATCTCAGACTGGCACATCGAACAATAATGAAAATTCAATGTCTTACAAATGTTATATTGCTAGATAGTAGAAAAACAGTTATGTTTCAAATGCACTACTTAGGCAACATTGTCAGACACTATCATTAGCCGTTGTTTTGAAAGCGAGTATTAGAAATATCACTTTGCAAAATCGTCACGAAAGTATCTGTAGATTGACGACAGAATGCGACTTTTTTCAACCTCTGTGTCAAATTGGAATTGTTCATTCATTTTTGTTTTCTATGTTCAACGATAATGATGTACATGTACAAAGGAATCTGCCCATTTTCCTTGACCTGAATTTTCTTCGTCAAGCATAGAGTTGAATCTCATCTGCAAAGGTACAGAATGGTGAAAAGACTCCTTCAGACTCATGATGCCTCTCCCTTAATAACCTTTATGGATGCCTTCAATTTATGGACCAGCTTAGAATATTTTGATTCCGTTTTTTGATTAAATGAGAAGTCGTCATAACACAGCCAACTGTCAGCTTCCTTCATAACGTATCCACAGTTAAACAGTATTTTAACGATTCTGGTACATTCATTATTCTCTCTTGTTGCAGTGAGGTGAAGCGCAGATTGGCCAAGGTTATCCACTGCATTGACGTCACTTCCGTATTTTATCAAGTATTCTGCAATTTTAAACTGCCCAGCTTCCAGAGCTAATAACATAGCGGTTTTTCCAGAATTGTCTTTACAATCTACTCGTGCACCTGTGAACAAAAGGAAGGGAATTTAAATACATTTTTTTCAATATCAGTAATGAACTAATTTAAAATTAGTGCATCGCTTATTTTTTAATATTCAATTCATCTTACCTGATTTGATTAACTTTTTAATGATGTCAAGATCATTCATTTCAACTGCAATCATCAGAGCCGTTCTGCAATCTTCATTTGTCATGTTGACGTCAGCGTAGGCCAGGAGAACCTTAAGAGTATCCATATCACCATTAACGATGGGGGTAAATAACAGAGGTTCTCCGTTTTCATCCAGAATGTTAACATCGGCGCCTGATTTTAGGAAGTTCTGTAGTGAAGCGATATCACTATTACCTATACACTCATTCAGATGAGAGGCTGAATACGCAACTTTCATTTTTAGTCAGTTCCTGGCAAGTAAAATGTTCCAAAATATACTGCTAATATAGAGAGATCTATGTTCCTTTTATACTTGTCACATACAAGAATTTGCATATCACAACCGTTTCTAAGACATTTGATTGGTTCATTTAACATTGCTACCTTGAGATTCGCTATTTTTATTTGCTACACATTTGATGATTAAGTCGACCACAGTTTCTTAATTAATGTAAAACAGATTCCTTCACATGTCAATCATAAAATTTATTGATGATAATGAATTAAACAACATGTAATAAATTATTAGTTACAACAGAAGCTTTTATTATAATGATTTCTTTCACATAAAGAGGATTTAAATGAAGGCAGAATTTCCTTGTATCAAGGGTCAAGTCTCATTATCTCAATTTCGATATAGAATGAATGGAATATTTTAAAAGGCAGAGTTGATGTATCTTCCCTTTTCTTGATTAAATATATGTGTGCCCACAGGAAATTCAAAATAAATTGGTTGATTTACATAATTTATAGACAAATAAATACTTATTTTATGAATTGATTATTTTTCCTTCTATAAAAATTTGCTCATCAAAAAAGTGATCATTGATATTTTGTACTCTTTAGAGCAGATTAAATCCTTATATCCAACATACCACAGAATATCCGGATATGGTTAAACATCTTTTAATTGACATAGTAACGAAAACAACACTTTAAAAATTCAAGATGTCGAAATACAATCATTGTGTTTAAATTCTTGTCATAAAAATGTTCTTGTTTATTTCCATTTTATTTCCATTTTATTTTATATTAAAACATTGTATATACATGTATGTCTAAAGTAATAAGGTATCAACTCGATATTTAGATATGTATTCATGAATCCTTCTATGTTCTGCTCCAAAAAATGTATTGTTTGATAAGCTTGAAAACTGTTCGTTAACTCCGACATAACCAATTTAAGTTGTGTTATATTAATGGTTTAGCTGCAGAACTGTAGCTCTCCGAAAAAATATTTATTGATATTGAAAAAACTGTATATTTATTGCGCACAAAAAAGTGCGCTGTTTCTCGCTTTATTTCTCCATGGTTTTAAAACTGCCATCTCAAAACATCACTAACCGTGTATTCTTAACATATTCTTTCACTGTTTCCACAACAAAACATTCCTTATAATTGTTTTTAATAGCCCTCCTGGCCCTGAAATTGAGATCATCGAAAATTTCGCCTATTTATACTGCCATTTTGGTTTGCAAGATAATTCGGTCCAACGCGCTTCGTACAAGGTATCACACCGGTAATTGTTTTCACTATATAATTCTATATAGAATAAAAAATCGTTAAAAATCAGGTATTTGTTTACATGAAAAAATATTTAGCAGGAGGTGTTAAACATTACCTGTCACATTAGCTGACATCAAAAAACAGGGTACCCACACGGCATTTTCGGACTTTTTCCATCTGCAAACAGGGCTACCCTCAAATCCACGTGTTTTCACTGTGTTTATAAACACCTCGAGTGCACTACAGGAAGTAGCCTCCTATGCCATGAAAAAAATAGTTCCCGTCAAAAACCTTTATTTATTCACAAAGTACATAAATTTTACTAGGCACAGGTACCAAAGTTGTAAAAATGGCATGAAAGAAAATAGAAAAACGTCTCAAAAGAAAAGAAAATCAATTATATATATATGGACCTACATTTGACTAAGTTCATTTTGATTGGTGAATTACCGGTGTGATACCTTGAAGGACCTTTGAAGGTGTTCGATTTTTTCCATTTTTGCACCTGAGATTCATTAAATAATTGTCCCCAACATCCTTAAGTCTGGTGATCTATATCCCCTTATTTCTGAAGATATGAAGCATTTATCTCCCTTACTCCAGAGCAGTCAAGAATAACACACAGAGCACTTTAGAAGCAGTTTTTTGTGCATCTTTTGAACCAGAATTTCATTATTAAAAGAATAAGCTTGGCAACCAATTTTTTATCTGTGGAGAGCATATGCTTTGTTCTTCACGACAAACAGAAAAGAGTTTACAAGTCTAAGATCATTATGTAATTATTACATAACAAAGTTACATTTTCCCCTTCAAAGAATGAACAAAAATACAGAAATTGTTAAATACTAGGTTGATAATGAAAACTGTATCTGGTCAATTTATGTTCCAAATAAAGCCTAGGTATGTGTCTACAAGCTGCTGTGCAGAAGTTTATCTAAATGCTGTGTTGTAACTCAGGGCAGTCAAAATGATATCAGCATCTAGGGAGGTTCTTCACAGCTCCCACACTCCATTAAACTGGCTTTGATGATAAGAAACTGGAGACAACAATTCAGATGTAATTTATTGTTGTGATTTATGCAACTGGCTTTCTCTTAAGACACAAATTAGCCATGAAATTTCAATTTAACATGCATAATTATTCTCTTTTCATGGATTTACTCAGGAATTCCAAAGGTATTTAATGAATTTCCATGATTTATGCAAGATTATATCTTTTTGTTTGAACAAATTTACATAAAAAAATAAACATTTAAATTTTAAAATATAAATATCAAACATTTTTATGAGTTTGAACACTTTTCTATGTGACAAAATGCATCACAGAGACCAGATTCAGGACATCCTCCATGATTCTTTGAGGTGGGTGGGTGTACAAAAAACTGCTGATAAAATTTATAGGAAGCGATCTGAGAAGAAAGGTACACCTTATTAGCTGAATTATAGTTATTCTGATATTTTAATTATATAAATATGCCAAATTTCTTCATCAGTTAAATTTGGAATTTATTAATATTTCAGTACAATGATATACTTAATAGAACATGTTCATATAAGCATCACTGACTGAGACTTAATTCAAAAGTGACAGTCAACACCAACATATAAATGAAAAAATAACAAAAAACAGTCTCCGACAAACTGAAAAAACATGAATGTCAGCTGCGAAAGCATGAATAAAGTCCTAAGAACCACAAGAGGCATGCCATGGTGCTAAGTGACATTCTGCACTACATGTATGATGCATGGTTAGAACTCAGAATAAGTATTATCATGCAGACACTGACAGTATTTCAGGATTTTTTGGTCATAACCTTCCTTACTGTGAAAAATTCTTAATGAATTTTACTTATGTAGCTTATGTATTAAGTTTATTAGACAGATCTGACTCATTTCTTTATTTCTGTTTTTCCAATGCAGTGATATATGTATTCCTGGAGGTCTGAATAAATTAAAATAAATCATGTGTCTGTAGAAATTATCATTCTGTGAGAACATATTTTACTTGTTTACATTTTATCGCAGTTGTTGCTTGTGCTAAAAATTCATTCGCAAACCTAGAATTAGTCTATTCTTGAAAAATCAGCTTTAACACCCTTTACCGCAAAGTCTGTAGACACTATAATTGACTGCGGTCAGCTGGTGCAAATAATTTTAAGTCATATAAAATGAAAAAACAATATTCTCTGACTTCTTTCCACATTTTAGATGCATAATGCTACCTTTTTAGTCATATTTTAAAGTATTGAGTGTAAAAAATAACCTATTGTTAATTTTTACACAGAAATCTGTGAAAAATAATGTAAATTCTAATTCTAATTTTAAAAATGTGTGTTTTCAAACAAAAAGTTAATAAAATCACATATTTTATTGAAATATGCCTTTTAAAAATGAAAAATGTCTTAAATAAGGGTTAAAATGATTTTTCATAATCACCTTCAAGGTATCACACCGGTAATTGTTTTCACTATATAATTCTATATAGAATAAAAAATCGTTAAAAATCAGGTATTTGTTTACATGAAAAAATATTTAGCAGGAGGTGTTAAACATTACCTGTCACATTATCACATTAGCTGACATCAAAAAACAGGGTACCCACACGGCATTTTCGGACTTTTTCCATCTGCAAACAGGGCTACCCTCAAATCCACGTGTTTTCACTGTGTTTATAAACACCTCGAGTGCACTACAGGAAGTAGCCTCCTATGCCATGAAAAAAATAGTTCCTGTCAAAAACCTTTATTTATTCACAAAGTACATAAATTTTACTAGGCACAGGTACCAAAGTTGTAAAAATGGCATGAAAGAAAATAGAAAAACGTCTCAAAAGAAAAGAAAATCAATTATATATATATGGACCTACATTTGACTAAGTTCATTTTGATTGGTCAATTACCGGTGTGATACCTTACAGATGTAAACTACGAAGGTAATTGGCAGAGGAGTAAGATCTTTATTGAAATCTAGCTTTTTTGCAATTGATGTAAGAATTTGGAAGAAATAATCCAGAACCGAGCGTACTTTTTTGTGCGCAATAAATATACAGTTTTTTCAATGGGTGGCACTGTAGCTCTCCGGTCTATCAATATATATTTTTTTCGGAGAGCTACAGTTCTGCAGCTAATTGATAGTTTAGACGAGAATACATACGAAAACCAGCAATTCATATTTCTGCTAATTTTCTTAATTACAATAAGCACACATGGTTATTATTTAAGCCTAGATAAAAGACATTACATTTTTTCTTCATCGTTTTTGTCATTGCATTTTTAGAAAAAAAAATCTGGATAGTATAAAGAAAAACATGTCATACTAGTATTATAAAACAATTAATAAGCTTCATAGAAAAACTAAACGTAGCAATCTATTCTTTCTGATCAACGTTATTTAATAGTTTTTCTAAACGTTCCCTATGATGCATCTTCAGTAATTTCGTACAGTTTATTTTCTAAACTCTCATGTGTTACATATGTAATATTGTAATGTTATCATGAGCATCATACATGTACACTGCAAAATAAATAACGTTAATAATATCACGATTCACGATTTTAGATACTAAGGAGATCATATTTCATGGGATGATAATTAAACATCGTTATACTAAGGAGGTAATATTTCATGGGATGATGATTAAAAATCGTTACTGCATGGTACCACATGATTAATATTGAAATAATAAATTAAGTCTCATTTGAAGGTTTTCAAAAATAAAGCTTTATCATCAATTATATTTATCCATCTGATCAAAAATAATGTAAATGTCAATTACGTGACATTTATGCACTGTAGAGCAGTAATTTATCTAATGTATTCCTTGATTTTAGATACCAAGTATTCATTTTATTAGTAAGAATGATCAGATGGTAGTTTATGGAACATGTCACTACGGCATTGACATTTCTAAAAGTACGAACTCAAAAGAAAATAAATGATACAATATTTGTGTGAACTATTGGACAGCTAAAATTGCCATTCAAAAAGAACATACAAAGAGTAAAAGGCTGGCATACAATGTAAAAAATATATAAATAATCATGTAACATTAACATAGATTATTATCTTTATGCATATCTACCTAAACATGCATGCACGTACATGGGACCTCACGATATTGAAAAATCATTATCTCAGTTAGAAAATCTCATTCATTTGTAGAATATTTTTAATTCTGTATTAGAACGAGTAGGACAGGAACTTTAAATTTATGGATGAACATTTGCTTAACACATTGAAAATTGAAAGTCAGTTGTTCTTAAATTATTTACTTACAAGCTTAAGGGATGAACAAAAAGTTCGCGAACTATATCAGTTTCTACATAACCACACAATACCATCAGAGAGAAAATTGACACAATGTAGGTCTTTGACATGTTCTATCTATGTGTATCGTTTATTCAACACAGTCATTAGAGTCATTTGTTATCACTTCATCGCCCATTTGTTTAAGATAAAATTAGGGTTATACATATCACCATAGATATTAAGTAATAGAACATAGCTATAGATATTATTTTATCCTAATATTACAAGTTATCTCACTGGTGTTCTTAAAATTCAGAGATAATTGTATTTCCATGCACATAAAGAAATATGAAGTCCATTTTTGTTGCAAAAGTTAAACACTGTCCAGTAAAAGAAAAGATCACATATAAATGACACTTAGAAGAAATATGCAGTAAAAAAGATTACTGACATTGTAGAGTACCAATTATGTCAATTAGAAATGCAAATCGTATACAGGTCAAAGCCAGGTCCTCTGAAAACACTAAAGATGGAATCAAGTGCCTTAGAGAAGTAAGCATCCCTTGGTGACCGGTCAAACTGTCATACATTGCAAGTCCTCTGATCAGGAAAACAGACTAATCCGTTTCTTAACTGATATAAAAGCAATGACCAAATCGGCAGGAAACAAATAAGAAGAATCAAGCAGCTGATAATTTGTAATTACGAGGATACATGTAACTGAGAAATACAACAAGGTAGTCTACTTCTGCATACACCATGGTGTTATTGTTAGTTAATAATATAAAGCATGAACTTCATTTATTAAGTATGGAGATAACGAACAGAAATCAAGCTCAGTCCTGAGTCCATCGTAACAAAATAAATTAGTAGGAGAGCAAGTAAAACTTTTTAAAAACCAATTATTTAACTGGTGTGGATCAGGCACTATGGAGTAATATAAGGATCTTTCATATTTGATCTTAAAGATTTACTTCAAATAATAGGATTGAATGTAAAGATGCATATATATAGTACCTGTCAAAATTTCTAGGCTCCCACTTTTACTTTTTCAAAAAGTTAAAAACTTTAACTTCAATTTACTAGTTGATTACAAATTTGCCTTTAATTTGCAATACTTACTTGTAAAGGCCAAAAAATTGTAATCGAATGTGTAATTACTCGACCGTGACCGTTTTTGTTAAAAAGCATGAAGTTCGGGTTCGATATGTTTTTCGGGTGTATTCTTCATGTTTGTTACTTCCATGTGTTCTCCATCTTTAATTGATAACGAAAAACAGAAAAAAGCTTGAATAAAATGCGGTCTATGTCCACACAACAATGTACAAGTGAAGTTAAAATGGCTCAAGTTGGTCGTAGTTAATGAAAGTGATGTTTCTTTTCAATGTATGACTTTATTTTACTTAAAACCTTTATAATTATCGCCTGAAAAACCTACAAAGCATGCCTAATTCCTTTAAATCGTTAGAAATCGCTAGATTTTAACAAACACTACAAAATCATCAAAGGGTTTATCCGGAAAAATTAATGGAACCGGAACCGGAAGTGCCCTCCCCTCAATGTCAAACTGGAGGAGTGGGGAATATATTTAAGAAGACGTTATGTAACTACTGTAGACAAGGCACAGACAATTTCGATAAGCCCCCTTGTCATCCTAATCTCAACCCTAACTAGCATGTATGGAGGAAGATAAACCGGAGTTTGAAACAACTTTTCCAGCAGCAGAATCTAGCGGAACTAGAGGACGACCTAGTCTCCACATGGAAAATCATTCAATGAAAGAATTTTTCTTAAATAGTGTGAACACTTTGAGAAACGATTATTTTGCTGTGAATTCGTTTGAATGGATAAGAATGCAGTATTTAACGTTGTGAATTTTTAATTCTAGGGTGGCTTAACGTTTCTGCATACTGTGTTTAAACGCTTCAATAAAATAAATGAAGTTAGAAAAATTGTTTTTGCTACTTTATTATCCTGTATACTTATTAAATTATTAAGTTAAAATAATTCAATATAAGAGCGGTGTAAAACAAAAACTTGCCTGGGGACTTAGAAATTTTGACTAGTATATATATATATCAATAACGAATTTTTGTTAACTTTGTCCGAAATATATAACGATTTTTTTGTGCTTAAACACCTATACCATGACATCATTATGTTGGTATTTTCCCTCATAAGTGTTCGGAATATCGTCAAGTTAACAAGTAAATGAAAATCTGATGAAATATTATTCGACGTCTATAAGGCATTGAGTTTAAGAATCAGGTTCCATGAATTTATTTTATAATTTATTACATAAAATGAAGATATGTAGTCTTTTGAAATCTCAATCAGCTCTCTTTCGGTCGTTCTGAACAATAAAAATGCAAAATATACATACGAGGGTTGTCCGTAAAGTTCGTGGACAAGATAGCAATTCAAAAAAAAAGTTGTGTCATTGATATTTATTATTAGCATATTTCAAATCCTTTACTAAATGTGAATTGAAAAATGTAAAAGTTTTTAAAAAGTGTCATACTGTGTATTTTGAGGTAATCGGGTGTAACAGACTGTAAATTTTAGATTTACGATTTAGTATTTCTTGTTTCTAGTTAACTCGAAATTCACAATATGACAGAAGCACCTACAGAAGGGCAATGATTTGTCTGACCACTGCAGGCCTCCTCGCATGGAAATCAGTCCAAGGTAGAAGTCAAGCGAGGCGTGATCTGGCTATTTCTTCTAGCATTTATCTTATATATTTAGAAACATCTCATTTCTTCATAGTCATTTATTTTTATTTAGCATAAGTATGTAGAAATTCTTTAGTTATACCCTCATTTGTTGACGATGTACGAGGGTTGTCCGTAAAGTTCGTGGACAAGCTAAGAATTAAATAGATTAAATAAAAGTTGCGTCATTGATATTCATTATTAGCATATTTCTAATCCTTTACTAAATGTGAATTGAAAAATGTAAAATCTTATTCAATTTCACAAGTTTAATTACAATTATGACTTCATAATTAGACTTGGAATGGAGACTCTGAGCACCGCAAATTTTTAATTAAAAAATTATTTATCACTTTTTAAATTTCATTTGTATTTTATAAAATTCTGCGGAAATCTGGATGACTTTTACATTATGAGGTTGACAGAAGTTATCACGTCAAACCTGCAAAATTTGATCGTTCAAAGTTGTAAAATGGCTGAGCAATCAAAGTTTGATCTTATTAATGCGGATCGGAATTGTTAAAAAAAAAAAGACCAATACATTTTGTAAACAATCGTGAAAACATAGTAAAAGAAGCCGTACATTAGTATTTAAGTGGTTTACAGGATGACATGCGTGAAGGAAAACCATCATTCTGAGATTGCAGTGCTGTAAAAAAAAGAATTTTGTAACATGACTTTACCGTATTTTCGTAAATAATAGGGCTGGGCAATAATATCGATATTTCAATATATTGCAATACAATGACAAAAAATATCGTATCGCAATACGATTTTGAAATATCGATATATTGGCAATATGCTTAGATTGAGGAATTTTGTCATTAAAATGATTAAATATAAAAAGGGACTTATGAAAGTTTGTTATTAAGCCAAACAGTAAGACAGAAGTTGTTTTGTGGAAACATTTAAGAGCATAACTTAAATGAAATCAACGAGATTTTTTTCCGTGTTGGTAACTTATCATAGTTATATGTACATTCTGCATGTAAATATAGTAAGAAAATGCCATTTTTATTACATTGAAAATATTGCAATACATATCGCAATACAATTAAAAATATCGCAATATATCGCAATACGAAATTTTGGGCCAATACCCAGCCCTAGTAAATAAATTCGTTTTTACGCGGACAGGGGTTGGATGATTGCAGGATATGAGACAGGCATTGTTAAATATTATTTTACGTATGAAACCTGAACATTTTGTTCACATATTTATGACTGGTTAAAGCGACATAAAAATGCATTGAGTTAAACGATGACTATTTTGAGAAGTTACATGTACTCGTATTATGCTTTTGACGTCGGGTTACGTCAAGAATTTTTATTTAAGTGCTCCGGGTATGAGTGTGTCTTTTTTTAATCTGATAGAAATAGAACTATTTGTGCTTTGCTTTTGTTGAAAACTTGCATGTTAATAAAATGAAATATGAATTAAATGAATATAATAGTTTTATATTTTTTATCAATGTTTGTCAGTAATTATCAAATGAATGTTGACCACGAACTTTATGGACAACCCCCGTACATGTATTAGGTAAGATGGGGATGCATACAACTTAGATGGGTAAGATATTAGCAATGATGTAAATAAGTACGTTTCATTTTTAAATATTTTTAGTCATAACAAATGACTAACAATATCAATACTTAAGTGATTCATTTTTATTGTACATGATTTTTTTATCACATGCATTTGTTTGCATGATGCATATGCTGCGCATGGTTCGTAGAAAATACAGAACACTTCTTTAGATGATTCTCAAAATCATCTTCGTCGTTCGAAAATATGCGCCTTCTTAATTAATATAAGTCCCCTATGAAACCGGAATTAGTACCGATGTTCTCTTCTTTTCCGTTGGATTTCTTCCAGTGAAGAAACATTTCCATCTGTAAAGGTATAGATTGATTTTTTTTTAAATTTGAAAATGTATTCAAGATCCTACTGGAATTATAATGTCACATTTTGTGATAGCTTTTAATGATGTTTTAACTTTGTGCATCAATTTGAAGTATTTGGACTGTAATTTGGGATTGGATATTAGGTATTCAGGACAAAGGCAGTTATCAGCATCCTTCATCACATATCCACAGTTCAAAATTATTTTTACAATTTTAGTACAGTCATTATGTTCTCCTGTTGCAACAAGGTGGAGGGCAGATTGACCAAGGTTGTCCACAACGTTGACGTCACTTCCGTGTTTGATCAAATATTCTGCAATTTTGAAACTACCATCATGCAGAGCTATCAGCAAGGGTGTTTTTCCAGAATTGTCTTTCCTGTTTACATCACCACCTGAAAAAGAAGTTTCAATGAAGAAACTTATTCAACGAAATTCTATCAATGAAGTTATTAATTTTTTTTTATCATATTGTTAACAATTTCAGTTTAGGCTAAAAAAACCTACCTGACTGAATTAACTATTTCACCATTTCCACATCGTTCATTTCAATTGCAACCATTAGAGCAGTTCTACCATCGTCATTCGTCATATTGACGTCAGCGAAGGGAAAGAGAGCCTTAAGAGTATCCATATCACCATTAACGATTGGCATAAATAAAAGAGGTTCTCCATTTTCATCCAGAACGTTAACATTGGCTCCAGACTTAAGTAATTTCTGGAGTGCAATGATATCACCTCTTAATATAGTTTCCATTAAAGATATGTTGGAAGTAAAAACATTCATTTTGTTTTGATATCTATCTATGTTTAAGAATACTTTGCTGACACACATCGTCCAGCAGCGCTTTTATAGGATTCAACCATATATTAACATAACAACATGTTTTAAAAGATATTCTCTGATTTCTATTGGTTAACAGAACAATGTTAATTACTGAGACATAATATGATTTGCTGCATTTTCATCCTTCGATAGACCACAATTAGATAAAAGTATTCAGCATTTTTCCTTGACTTGTCGAACAAGAATAAGTTTTTTGACACATTAAATGGGACAGAAAAATGAACTTCACCATCCAGCGAAGCGTATTCATATTAAAAACATGAAAAGAAATGAGTAATACATGAGAGAAAGTTTATTGAAGTTTTTAGTTTTAGTTACTAATTATTTACACGGAACAGGTCAAGGATATTCTTTTTGTTTACTTTTTTCTCAAGTTGATAGATATTTTTGGCCAATGATTTGTGGAATGTTTTAAGTGATTTGCATAAAAAAGTTTGGTCGAACATAAACAACGCTACCAGTTGAAGGACGTATACAAAGAATGACTAATATGCAATGTTACTTTTTTCCAGTCAAATCTTTAATTTGCATCTACTGTAACTTTTTTTTTTATCTTTTTCGTGCCAGCATCTACTGCAACAAGATTATTTGTATATGTCAGGAGTATTTGTATTCAAATATTAAAATATGGAGATAACAAACAGTATTCAAGCTCAAAAGTGCATGAAACAATACAAAATAGGAAGGGAGCAAACACGGGTCTCCAAATCTTCAAAGGTGGGATGAGGTGCCATCAAAACTAAATGTTAACACGCATTCTCTGTAAGCACCAACGAATTTACTATAGGGCTTGGAAACGACATGTCTCAGATTTTGATGAAATTTTTACCACAGGTGTGCCTTGGTACAAAACTAGTAAATATGGTGTCGGAAGTTCCACACGTGCACTTGGTTGCCATGGAGACGGTTCCATTGAATTCAGCCATTTTTGGCCCATTTTGACTAAATGAAAACATGAAAATTGAGGAAATGTAAATGAATATTTTTCGGTATCTAATACACTGTAACAAAAATCATTGGATCATTTGATAACACGACCTTTTAAGGTACACAGACCATATAATCGTTTATTCTAGAAATATTCTTCCTGTAAGGAAAAGGTCATGCAAAATGACATAGTTTCTAAAAATTTGAAAAATGGGAAAAATTGGAATTTTTTTAGATCTTTGGGGCTAAATAAGAAAAATTGTCCGCGGAAATTTCCCAAATCTTATGTGTGTAATTATACCTGGGAATAAGTAGTGTCATTTCATGAAAAAACATAAGTGGGCTTTTGCTCCTATTTTTAGTACATGTAACATGTATCTATAAATAGATAAATTTTAGAAAAATGTGAAAAATCAAATTTTGGCAAAGTTTTAATTGTCACTACTGCATAATTAGAACGTATGTTGTAAAATTTGAAATTTTAATGACAAGAGCTGGACACCACTAGCTGGTATGGACAACGGTTGAGGGGAATTACCATTTCTATTTTTAGTATCAGGTGGCTAAATATAGAAATGTCTCTGAATATTAGGAAAATTGTCAATTTTGTTCTAATTGGAAGCTTCATATAAAAAGTCCTAACAAATATTAAGCTTTCTACAATATGCTTTCAGAATGTACATGTGTTTGTTCAAAAATTGCTACAATATTGAGGATGGACTCTTGTTTCATTTTATGGCAACAATGGTCTAAAAATAGATTACTCGAATAATTGAGAAAATGTAGATTATTGCACCTTTTCATGCAATTTTTAGATGTAGTTGCTTCATAATTAGGAAATATTTTGTAAAATTTTAGATGTTAATGACAAGATATGGATAGCACTAGCTGGTATGGATAATTGTTGAGGGGAATTCCCATTTCTATTTTTAGTATCAGGTGGCTAAATATAGAAATGTCTCTGAATATTAGGAAAAATGGCATTTTTGTTCTAATTGGAAGCTTCACATAAGAAGTCCTAAAAAATACAAAGCTTTCTGCATTATGCTTTCAGAATGTACATGTGTTCATACAATAATTGCCACAATATTGAGGATGAACTCTTGTTTCATTTCATATCAACAATGGTCTAAAAATAGATTATTCGAATAATGGAGAAAATGTAGATTACTGCACCTTTTTAAGCACTTTAAAGATGTCATTGCTGATTACTGAGGAAGTATATTGTAAAATTTGAGATGTTATTGACAAAAGCTTGACACTTTTAGCAGGTGTGGACAATGGTTGAGGGGGTTTCCTATTTCTATTTTTAGTATCACGTGGCGTAATATTGATATGAAGTACTCTAAATATTAGGGAAAATTGAAGTTTTATGCTAATTTGAATCTTCGTACAAAATGTCTTTATAAATATAAAGCTTTCTACAATATGCCTACCGAATGTACACTTGTTTGTACAATAATTGCTACAGTATTGAGGATGAACTCTATTTTCTTTTTAAAGCAACAATGGTCTAAAAATAGATTCCTGGAATAATCGAGAAAATGTAGATTTTTGCACTTTTTCTGGCACTTTTTAGATGTCATAGCTGCATAATTAGGAAGTATATTGTAAAAATTGAGATGTTAATGACAGTAGCTGGCCACAACTAGCTAGTGTGGACAAAAGTTGAGGCGGGGGGAGGTGTTCCTATTACTATTTTTAGTATCACATGGCGAAATATAGATATTTAGGCCATTTATAGTAAAACTTTAAAAATCTTTTCAATCGTTCTGTAAAATAATTCCTGATTGTCCTGATTCTAGTCTTTGACAATGTACCTAATTTTTTTAGACGAAGACTCAAAGAGCGTATTCTATATGGCAGTTTCTGTGGTCTGCATTTTTTTTTTTTTTTTTTTTTTTGATAGTCACCATATTTCAAGAACTTTTTGTCATTTTTTGTGAAAATTGTCACAGAGTATCTAAGGATTTTTGTTAATACATGTACTAAACATAGGGATTTTCTCTTGAAACAAGAGGAGATACTAGGGAATCTAATCTCTAATAACAAGACCTTGTTAAAATGCCATTTCACTGATCTGGTACAGGGTTACTCTCATGACTGTTGATGCCCTCTGGTCTCTTTTATAAGAAGGTACGGTTTGAGCTTTATTGTGCCCTAAAAATTTAATGTTCTTAAAAAGTTGTGAAATTGGCTTTAACAATCATTGAGTATATGAATATGATAGATCATTAAAGAATATGACACGAAAGGGGGTCGTTCAGGATATATGACGTCATTAATTTGGTACACTTTTAAGTTTAATGCAGAAAAGCCTCAAAATGACTCATTTCTGTGCTGATTTTCCTTTAGCCACCGTCGCCCTCTTTAATTTTGGGATATATTATGTAAACTGCTATGAAAAATCACATATCGGTTATCTCAAAATCTCTCTGGGCGAGAGTGGCAGAGTATGTCTTCTGAAAGAAAATATTCCACTGAAAATTGATGTCTTCTGCAACTTTTTAAGAAAATACGGGAAAATACACAAGTTAATGACGTCACAATTAGCATTTAGGAGGTCATATAAGAAAAATGATTTGTGTATTTTTACTGCAGGGAATTCTTATGATTCAGAAAGAGTGAATTTTGATTTCTTATATCACTTTCATATTTTAGAAAAATACAGGGCTTTAAATATTTTGTATTGAAACTGTACCTTGTTCTTTGTTTCTATAAATAGAACTGGAAGTCCTCATTGATTTTGCATATTTCAAATATAAGTAGAACTGAATATCATCATTGTTTTTATGCTTGTTAGTTAACGGTAACTACCTATATTACATATATTTTATACTTATCAGTCACATGATTATTTTGCTAGGAAAACTTGATTATACTCATGACATATTGAACATGTTGAATACAGCAGTATACTTCCTAAATATGTTATCAATGAAGCTCATTTAATCCTTTGTCATTTTTCTTCTTTTGCTGAGAAGTTGCTACATATAAGTGGATGTGCTAGAAATAGAAAAGAGATCCCTCCGTTCAGATAGTGTGCATTTCACTAAATAGTTTGGAAGTATTTGTCAGTCACATAACGTCTACCGTAAATCTGGAAATTTTTACTTCAATTTTATTTTGCGAATTTTTACGTATCAAAATTTTGCGAATAACCACTTCTTTGTTAACATTTTCTTATTTGTAATTTGTTTTTAAGAAAAATATTTTTGCGAATGCAATTAACTCGCAAATTTGCTAAAAATTTATCTACGGCAAAAATTTCCAGACTAACGTTATAACATTGATTTTTCTTTCCAACATTGCCTGAAAAGGTACAATAACCCATATTTTCTCGATTATTCTAGGAATCTTTTTAGACAATTGTTGGCATAAAAAAGGTCAGTCCTAAACATTGTAGCAATTCCTGTACAAACAAGTGTTCATTTGGAAGGCATATTGTAGAAAGCTTCATATTTAGGACATTTTCTAGGAAGATTCAAATTAGCAAAAAACTCCCATTTTTTCCTAATATTTAGAGACAAATCTATATTTCGCCATGTGATACTAAAAATAGAATTGGGGAACCCCCTCAACCATTGTCCACACCGACTAATGGTGACCAGCTATTGTCATTAACATCTCAAATTTTACAATGTACTTCCTAATTAAGCAGCAATGTCATCTATAAAGTGCCTAAAAAAGGCGCAATAATCTACATTTTCTCAATTATTCGAGTAATCTATGTTTAGACCATTGTTGCTATAAAATGAAACAAGAGTCCATCCTCAGTATTGTAGCATTTATTGTACAAACACGTGCATTCCGAAAGCATATTGTAGAAAGCTTTATATTTGTTAGGACTTCTTATATGAAGCTTCCAATTAGAACAAAAATGCCATTTTTCCTAGTATACAGACATATCTATATTTATCCACCTGTTACTAAAAATAGAAATGGGAATTCCCCTCAACCATTATCCATACCTGGCCAGCTAGTGGTGTCCAGATCTTGTCATTAACATCTAAGATTTTACAAAATATTTCCTCATTATGCAGCAATTACATCTAAAATTTGCTTGAAAAGGTGCAATAATCTAGATTTCCTCAATTATTCGAGTAATCTATTTTTAGACCATTGTTGCCATAAAATGAAACAAGAGTCCATCCTCAATATTGTGGCAATTATTGTGCAAACACATGTACATTCTGAAAGCATATTGTAGAAAGCTTTATATTTGTTAGGACTTCTTATATGAAGCTTCCAATTAGAACAAAAATGCCATTTTCCTAATATTCAGAGACATTTCTATATTTAGCCACCTAATACTAAAAATAGAAATGGGAATTCCCTTCAACAATTATCCATACCACCTAGTGGTATCCAGATCTTGTCATTAACATCTAAAATCTTACAAAATATTTCCTAATTATGCAGCAACTACATCTAAAAATTGCCTGAAAAGGTGCAATAATCTACATTTTCTCAATTACTGTAAATCACTTTTTATTCGCGAGAACTTTATTTTCGCGTAATTACGCGAGACAGTGTGCTCGCGAAAATTTAATTCTGGCGTATAATAGTATTCCTTAAGAAGATATATAGCAATAACCACAATTCGCGAAAATTTTGTCTCGCTAATCAAGAGTCAATGACTATCTCGCGAAAATAAGGTGTCGCGAAAATTTAGTGATCTACAGTATTTGAATAATCTATTTTTAGACCATTGTTAATATGAAATGAAACAAGAGTTCATCCTCAATATTGTAGCAATTATTGTACAAACACATGTACATTCTGTAAAAATATTATAGGAAGCTTTATATTTGTTAGGACTTTTTATATGAAGCTTCCTATTAGAACAGAAATGCCATTTTTCCTAATATTCAGAGACATATCTATATTTAGCCACCTGATACTAAAAGTAGAAATGGGAATTCCTATCAACAATTATTTATACCAGCTAGTGGTGTCCAGTTCTTGTCACTTACATCTAGAATTTTACAAAATATTTCCTATTTATGCAGCAACTACATCTAAAAATTGCTTGAAAAGGTACAATAATCTACATTTTCTCAATTATTCGAGTAATCTATTTTTAGACCATTGTTGCCATAAAATGAAACAAGAGTCCATCCTCAATATTGTAGCATTTTTTGAACAAACACATGTACATTCTGAAAGCATATTGTAGAAAGCGTAATATTTGTTAGAACTTTTTATATGAAGTTTCCAATTAGAACAAAAATGCCATTTTTCCTAATATTCAGAGACATATCTATATTTAGCCACCTGATACTAAAAATAGAAATGGGAATTCCCCTCAACCATTATCCATACCAGCTAGTGGTGTCCAGCTCTTGTCATTAGAATTTCAAATTTTACAACATACGTTCTAATTATGCAGTAATGACAATTAAAACTTTGCCAAAATTTGATTTTTCACATTTTTCTAAAATTTATCTATATATAGATACATGTTACTAAAAATAGGAGCAAAAGCCCACTTATGTTTTTTCATGAAATGACACTACTTATTCCCAAGTATAATTACACATATAAGATTTGGGAAATTTCCGCGGACAATTTTTCTTATTTCGCCTCAAAGATCTCAAAAAATTCCAATTTTCCCATTTTTCAAATTTTTAGAAACCATGTCATTTTGCTTGACCTTTTTCTTACAGGAAGAATATTTCTAGAATAAACGATTATATGGTCTGTGTACCTTAAAAGGTCATGTTATCAAATAATCCAATGATTTTTGTTAGAGTGTATTAGATACCGATGAATAGTCATTTACATTTCCTCAATTTTCATGTTTTCATTTAGTCAAAATGGGCCAAAAATGGCCGAATTCAATGGATCCATCTCCATGACAACCAAGTGCACGTGTGGAACTTCCGACACCATATTTACTAGTTTTGTACCAAGACACACCTATGGTGAAAATTTCATCAAAATCTGAGACATGTCGTTTCCAAGATTTTTTGGAGCTTACAGAGAATGCGTGTTAATTTTTTATGAAACATCTGAATTGACTTCTGGGATTTCATTCTACATGATCAATACATAGACCTAGTGGGGACTGTGACCAGTCATCAGGGATATCTTAACTACTCCTAAGCCTCTGATGTCACCTCTGGAGGTTCAAGAGGTCCGTGTAATATAGCCGCTTCTCATATTTGTATTTTCATTATTTTTCTTAATTCTTCACTGTTCGTTATCTTTACCTTTTTAATACAGATTACGATATATAGGAAAATGATCTTGCAGAATCTGCACATGCTCGTTTTAGAATTGATATTTATCATAAATATAGCACTCAAATATCACAGAATACCTTCAGGATAGCTAATAAGTTTAATTTATCGATAGAGAAAAGATTTAATGACATGTACTTTAAACATTTTGGTTCTATAAACTTAAGGAACAATGGGCAATATTAATATATGAATTCAATTTATAATAATAAATAACATAGTACAAATGTCTTATATTTTATATAAATGAAGAATATTAAATGTGTATAGTTATTATATTATTATTATAGTGTATGTATTTATGCATAAATAGTACTAAATTACATTTTTATAGTTTTTGACACATTATTTTTATATTCATATTTGTTTCATACTAGTATTTGAATATTTTACTTGAAAAAGACGATAACAAGCTCTATAAACGTAATGACTTTAACTTTACTATAGTCAATTTCCCTTACTTATGTAGCAATGTATCTTCATCACCTGCATACGGAGTTTATTTATCATCAATACGCAAGAGCATGCTTTACGTACGAACAATTTCTTAAACGAGGTAAATCATTGACAAAACAGTTGATAAAACAAGAATATCAGCAGTCTCGTTTAAAGTCATCATTTCGTAAGCTCCATGGTCGATACAGTGAAATTGTCAGCAAATACAATTTATCATTGAGTCAAATGTTAACTGACGTTTTTCATACTTATTGTTAGGCCATTATATATACACTGAATTGACGATTGATTTTTCCCGATCATGACAACGAGCACAAGGCGGGTGTGACCGGTCGGCAGGGGAGCTCACTCTTACATGGCACCCGATCCCACCACTGATGTTCTTGAGATCCTGTTTGCTTTCCTCCTATCTTGTATTGTTTTGTGGACTTTTGATTTTCCATACTCTTCGTTATCTCCAAATATTTTATTATATCATTAAAATTAGTATGATATCTTCAACACATAGTTTTTTTTTTTCTTATTTTAGGAAAAGATAAAGCAATCAATGAGGTTACTTTTCATTATCAATTTCAGTAACCCCACTGGTAGGCAATTGGCACCTCTGACAGATCGATACGTTTTATATCGATACGTGGAAGAACACTAATTTCCGCTTCAATTTTTAAAAACTTTAGAAGTCCACAACTCGCGTAAACTATATAAGCAGTTTTCTGAATTTGGCAATAATGAAATCGCTTTACTTTCTGATGCTTACACTCTGAAACAATATATTACACAAAACCCATCAGAAATAGTGTTTAATGAGGAGGGACTCAAATGAATTCCTATTTTCATTGGTTTCTTTGTATAAAATTTTTAAAAATATTTTTAAATAGGCATTCACAGGCTACTTTTTTAGAAATAAGTGTCATTGTTGTTTTTTCTATCATTATTTTTCTTTTTAGGTACAATTGTCCTGAAAAATATTTAAAATATAATAAATCATATATTTCTGTCACTTCATAAAATACAAAACTGAGGTTTGAATATTATTATCTCATTTTTTCTCTTTTTCTACGAGAAACAATTACAAAGATAGCAAATATGAAAACTACAAGAAATTCATTTACGACAAACTCAGTAATCAAAAGCAATATGCCTCTGTATATTGCGATATACTTGCGATATTTTTTCCATCGCAAATATAAAACTGCTGTTTTGAAAGGTAGATGGCTTATTGGTTGATACTTAAACAAAATCTAAGGTAAAACTTATTTTATACGCTAAACATTTTATGTGTCGGGGGACCACAACTGAATGAATCCTTGTAACAAGTTTCCTTTGTATGTCAATCAAATGAGTTTCCTTCCTTGCATGAACAAGATAAATTATGCTGATGAGCATGAAAAAAATATGTAATTATATTTTGAATTTTTTCATTAGTAAAATAATTATCTGATACATTGTAATACACAATAATAATGTGATTCCCATCTCATTTCTTGCAAAAGTTATATAATGTAGTTCATCCTGTACATAACATGAAGCGCTATTTTTTTTTTTTTAAAGGTAAACATAGTCTAAATGAAACATTGTTTTACAAAACTAAGAGATAAGTAATATAATGAGCCTTATACATTGCGATTAGTCTTTAATAATATTGAGTGATGATTGGTCAGTTAGTTTTTGCAGTATACAACGTGGTATACTCAAATTAATAAAGAAAATTAATCTTTCATGTCAGCTTCATCTTATACCTTCTTTCGATTGTTTATATAAAATCTTCATTTAAAAACTTACAACGCCTAAACACAAAATGCAAAACTGCAAAAATTTATTAATTTATTTTTCAAATATTAACACGTATAAATGATAATTGATTTTTGTAAAATGACAAATCCTTGCCTGAATCTTAAATATTATATTACCTCAGTCGCTGGAAGGAATAATTCTTCACTTATGAAGACTGACTAAATAATCTTTAATTGGAATTATAAAAAAAAAATCTATTCAAAAAAGAAAATTAAAAAAATATGTTATATTAATCTGACGTGGGTTTTTTGTGGTGGCTCCTGAAAAAGAATCTACATGTAAAAAATCTTTAGTTCATTTTCTTTTCAATATTTTTTGCTTATTATCAAAATTGTATGTTGCAGATTTCATGTTCTAAATTCATATTAAATTTTCCCAATTTTTGTTTCTTTTATTTTTTTTTTATTTAATTATCAAAGTTGTTCATTGCATTTTCATATTCTATATATAATCAATTTGAATTTTAGACCTAAGATAATAATAATTTCGTAAAAATTATGCATTAATATGCTTACAATTTCTACATGTATTTCTTATTAATATATCATTAAACTAAGTTAAAAGGTTTTTATTAATCTATAGGGAATCTAATCTCCCTATTTATTGAATATATACCACTTTCATCTTCGTTTGATGTAAAAATGCTAAATTATAACTGAATGCTAATTTCTTTTGCAAAAGTGGCCAGATTTTTGAAGTGCTTGAAAGTTGAATTTCAGGACTCTTAGAGCACGTAGTTTAGCCGTAAAAGGAAGCTTAACTCCAGCATGTCAAGTCTCGAAAATAAATGCAATGAGTTACAGTTCTTGCAACAAAGAAAGTGAGTGATGAATCGGGGGAAAAAACTAAATTCTAGATTTAATTCATGTTGGGCTCATAATTTCTTATATATTTATTGGAAAAAATGTATTTTAA
>NW_026925014.1:0-25272 GCF_032062105.1 Saccostrea cuccullata
GACATCCAAAATTTTCCCCCAGGTGACAGGAAAGCCCTGGAGTGTTATGTCACCCGATGCCGAAGGCAGAGGGTGACATAACACTCCAGGGCTTTCCTGTCACCGAGGGGCAAATATTCTGGTATAGTCGCCCCGAGAAGCCATGTTGTATATGTTATATGACATTTTTAAAATTAAAAGAAAATTTAAAATCATTCAAAATTGTTAAAATGTTGTGTAATAATCCAAAAATGCCTGCTTGACATTAAGAAATACGCTGTGTTGTTTACTTTTGCTTAGCAACCGACGTCATAAAATATTTCGAACCCGAACTAAAATGCGTAACGTAAAAACATGTGAACGTGATCGAAATAATGACATTACTGTTTCCGGCGAGGGTTGACATAACTGTTTCGGCCGGACATAACTGTTTCCGGTGTGACTCGGCATTTTTCAGGGTTTGTAGCGAAACTTATTACATTTGTGATATAATAGGAAAAACAAAATGTTATATAAATATGTAGACATGCAACATAATTATATCAACATGTAAGATAATTATGTTGACATGCAAATTACCATGCAGTCTTATAAGAATATATGATTTAAATATGGTTTAATTTACTTTCTAACGCTTGTATCTGACATTGTAGTTGCAAGATGCAAGATAATTATGTCAACATGCAGCTTATTTATGTCAACATGCAAGATAATTATGTCAACATGCAACTTATTCATGTCAACATGCAAGATAATTATGTAGACAAGCAACTTATATGTCAACATGCAAAATAATTATGTCAACATGCGACTTATTTATGCCAACATGCAAGATAATTATGTAGACATGCAAGATATGTATGTTGATATGCAACTTATTATCATGCATGTTGACATAAATATCTTTTATGTAAATATATAACTCGCATGTTGACATAAATAAGTTGCATGTTGACATACGTAAGTAGCATGGTAACATAATTATCTTGCATGTGAACATAACTATCTTGCATGTGAAAACAGATATCTCGCATGTCTACATAATTATTTCGCATGTTAACATAAGTATCTTGCATGTTAACATAAATATCTTGCATGTCTACATAATTATTTCGCATGTCAACATATGTAACCCGTATCTTGTAATAATTATGTTGCATCTTGCATTTATGATGTCAGATACGAGCGTCAGTACGGGATTTACCCATTTTAAAATCAGATTCTCTTGCAAAATTTGTAACTAGCATGTCACCATAATTATCTTGCATGTTGACATAAGTTTCTTGCATGTTAACATAATTTATCTTGCATGTAGGGGGCCAAAATATGCCACCATTGTTAGTAAGTAAATTTACCCCTAATTTAATCAGATTCCCTTAAAAGATTTGTAACTTGCATGTCAACATAATAATCTTGCAAGTTTACATAATTTTCTTGCATGTTGACATTCTTTCCTTGCATGTTAACATAATTTATCTTGCATGTAATGGGCAGAAATATGCCACCATAGTGCTCTTTCAAAAGATAAAATATTTTATACATGTTTATGAAAAGTTACTTTAATGACCACACACTGTCTTATATCACGTGTAAGTTCAGTTAACAATCTCATCGCTTTTTTTCTATTATGCAATTATAGATGTAGATATCATTGTTTTCATTTCTTAAACAAACTGTCGTATTAATTAGTTAACGCTAATTTAAAAATACAGAGATTTCCGAAAATGCTTCTACGCTCAGTTCTGTTTCATTTCCCGTTTTTAGTTATACCTTGTATTATTTATATTGTCCTTGAAATACCCGGATTGGGTTATATAAATACAAGGTGTGTCATTGTAATGGCTTCTTT
The DNA here is from genome assembly GCF_032062105.1 of Saccostrea cuccullata. Taxonomy (NCBI): domain Eukaryota; kingdom Metazoa; phylum Mollusca; class Bivalvia; order Ostreida; family Ostreidae; genus Saccostrea; species Saccostrea cuccullata. The sequence goes on from NW_026925014.1 coordinate 1,829, forward strand.
TCAGAGTAAGTTCATGTTTTACCTTTTCCCTGACATATTATTAAATATTTATGTGCTGTAATATACTGTTACAGTACAACTTGTAATTACTTTTCTTTTGCAAGTCATTTGAAATGACACAAGGAGAACTGCCCTCTATGCAAGTTATGTAATTAATAAGGATTATGGTTTTTTTTCCCTAGAGGAGGACCTCTCCTTATCGCCTCCTGATGACTGGCAAACTTTTCGTCCTTTTTTATAATTTGTTAACCTCTTTTATATTCAAATATTTTTTCTCTATTTTCTGTGAAATATGTGTAATTGAATTACTGATCTACATAAGGTTTCCAGGTGTATGGGAGATAATTCAAAATACTTATTGACATAAACTTTGACTTCCAAAGACTACCGTACTGATTATTACCGTCATACTATAAAAAATCCAGTATATTGTACGTCTTTCTGTCTGTTTCACTTTCTTATTGCTGAAATTATTTAATTTAAGCAGATTTAAATATGGTAGGTAGAGTCATGTTGGTGTGCGATATTTTTTTCAATTTTTCACCCTATGGGTTAATGGGGGGGGGGGGGTAAAAGAGAATTATTTTTTTGCAAAAATTAACACGTTTCCTTAAATTGAACATTGTTGCAGTTGCAACGTGCCAGAGTATCTTATTAAAGATGATTGTTGTTACCAGTAAAGTTGCAATAAAGTATTGGAATTTCCAGAATGATGACAGTTTTGGGCCGAAAGCGTCAGACATGTACCTTACAAGTGTGTTTATTGCATGTTGTCATATGCATTAAGAATAATTATATTTTCTTTAAGGGTTTAAAAATACATAATGCGAGATATTTTAACAACAATTAAATTACCGGTATATGTGATACTTGCCCAGCAGGTGACCATGTTTTATTCACCAACAAAATTAATAATGACGTCGTAGCTTGGAAAATGTATCGATAATTTGATTCTGTGTAATTATGAAAAACAAATCGATTCTCATATATTATAAAAATGAAAATATCGCAAACAAATTACCAGTCTTTTTTTTTCTTTGTCAACTTAACATTTTGAGTTAAAAGTGTAAAATATTGCATGATATATCTACACTGTATAACTATAAAAATATAAAGATAATAAAAGAGGTTTACTTAAGAAAAAAGTCCACGTCGTCGTGAATGTTACAGGATAACCTCCAATTCGCGGCGTTAGCGCCGGTGTAAAGACGAATAATGACCCCCATCGAATAATGACCGGGGGTCATTTTTCGACAGCGAAAAATGACCCCCGGTCATTATTCGACGTAGAAAAATGACCCTTTTGCCCGTAGAAAAAGTGTCACTTCCCTAAAAATTTGCAGAACCCACGTGAAGAAAAATGACCCCCGGAGAAAAATGACCCCCTGTAGATTAAAGCTAAAATTTTAGGGAACAAAAAAAATGGATAAAGAAGCATATTGGCCAAAATGCTCACCTGAGCTTATGGGGAATAAACTGATGATATGTTGATCTCATAACATAATACAATTATAGCTATATTTTAAGGTAAATGCAATGATTCAGAATCTAAAGGAGCAAAAGATTTATCAAGCCTTAAGGGTTAGGTAAACATTGCTTTTTGATGGTGGAAATCATCGAACTGACAGAAAAAATCAGCAGTATTATATATTATTATATCCTCCGCTTGAAAGGAGGGAGGGTATATAGTGATCGGGATGTCCGTCCGTCCGTCTGTTACGCTTTGATGCATCCATCTCTTATCCGCAAATCCTCATATATAAAAAGATGTGTTTGTGAAACAGCTATGCCCCTGTATGGCAACATAGCGAAGATTAAACTTTTCTTAAATGCAATTTAAATATATTGTTACCCAAAGTAGGGTCTTCTCACATGAAATACAACTGCAAAATAGGAAAGCCCTAGCACCACTTGTTCAAAAGTAATGGCTAAGGATAAGTTTTTGAAATGTAGGTCAAACTCAAAGGTCAAAGTTGATGATTTGTTAAGAAAATGTTTAATGTAACAAGGATTACATATGTGAAGTATGAATACCCTAGCCCTTACCGTTCAAAAGTTATGGCCAAGGTAAAAAAAAAAAAAAACATAAGTACGGAAAACTCGAAGGTCAAGGTCAAAAGGTCAAGTTTTTTAGTATCCAATGAAAGGTAATGCCAAAAAACTACATATTTGAAGTATGAGAGTACTAGTATCTACCGTTTAAAAGTTATGGCCAAAGTAAAAATTTTGCATTTTTGTGTAAAATGGGATAAACTCCAAGGTAAAGGTCAAAAGGTCAAATTTGGTGGTACGCAAAGTAAGGTCTTGTCACAAGGAATATACATATTAAATATGAAAGTCATAGCTCCAATAAATGAAAAGTTATGGTAAAGGTTAAGGTTTTTGCGGACAAACAAACCGCCAGATAGACAGACGGACATACATACGAACACGATAAAACTATATACCCCCGAATCTTCGACTACGGGGACATAAAAAGAAATGGTCTTCAATTAACTTTTCATATTAATATACATTATAAAGAAGACGTTACAACAATGAAAATGTTTGTTCTGATTTTCATATTAAATTCTCTGAAAAATATACTCAGAACTGAGTAAAAGGGTGGAGTAAAACAAGAATTAAGGTAGAACCTATGTCGGAAAAGTCTTTGTCACAAGATTTTCAAACTTTTCAAAATGATAAATTAGTACTAGCTTATCAATCAATTAAGATATCATGATATGTTTCCTTGTTTTTTAATCTAGAACAGGCTGTGAAACTTGGTAGGGTATTTACATACTGCGACTTCACATTTTCAAATATTTTTAGGGGTACTTGTCATAAAGGGAATATGAAAAATCACAAAAATACTTCTTCAAAAATCGTCGTTTATAAACTTTTTTAACTGAATAATATTAAACAATATTTTATCAAGAGTAATTTCTTTTTTATTCAATTAACATAAAAGATAAGTCCACCATTAAAAAAATAGTCAAATGAACTCTATTATTTTTAGTCAATTATTCACCCTATATTTGTTAATTAAATATATACCTTTCCCCTCTAACTAATGAAAGATAGGCTTTTTACCGATACTCATATTCTTGACCTTTTTGCACTTACACGGGATTTAGTAAGTAAATGACTGTTTGGGGTTACTTTCAGATTAAATATTTATCAGAAATTGTACTTTTTCTTTAAAAAAAAAGATCATATTTAATAGAAAAATTGTAAACAAACACCAATAATATAAATAGGTAACAAATAATTGTTAAAATGAATGCACATAATTTCATTATAAACATCACAAAAATATACACACAATCAAACGATCTACAACACGTACATCTTTGACTTAGACACATTTCATCAAGATATTACACTATGTTGCAGGCAATTAAAGATTTCTTACGATTTAGGCATTCCTTCAAAATGGTTACATGCCATTCAAATTATTACGAAAGTTGTATGTACATTGTTATTTCATTACACTAGATAGTCTTGGGTTTGTCAACTTCAGGTCTAGATCTAGTAAATAAAAGGTGCCTACATATTTTCTCTTATTCCAGAAATATATTGCCATTAAGCATTATAAACCAAAAAATATATGAATTGAATCAAGATTATGTTGGCATGATTAAATTCTGTGAATTTCAAAATGCAGTATTTTCTACCATTTTTATTGAAGCTGTCAAGTACGGGAAAAAGTGGCATTGAATTAATTATGACGTCTTAATGGGTTAGCACAGGTTTAACACATTTACAAGTTATGATGTCATACGAAGTAGGTTCTACGTTAAAAGAAATGTAATGAATACAGTGTGCTAAATCAAAAGTTTATGTCTACATGTATAGTTTTTGCATTAGAATGACTGTGTATTTTACACTAGCCAATAGCTTTACAGAGCATATTTTTAGGTCTTATACTTACCCAACCCCCTTTCTTATTTAGGAGGAAGTCGATATTGAACAAAAGCAAAAAAAAAACACCCTACCTTTATTTTTCTATAAGAAAGGAATTAAAAATAAGCTAAAAATAATCTACTATTCTACTAATTTTTAACTGTTACTTTGCCACAATACTTTCAAGTATACCTCCACCAACATTTAAAGTATGCTTTAATCATGGCGAAGTAAATTATGATATGATAGTACTTGTGTGAAGGCTTAACTTCATTTCAATATTTTATCTAGAGCCTCTTTCAGAATTATTGAAAGGGATAGAGTTTTATTTATATTTTTGCTTTTCATTTTTTATTTTTTTTTTGTTTTGATTTACCGTAATGTTCTTTTTTGGGGGGGGGGGGATAAAAATTTCTTCCTCTTTCATTGTCAAATAGGATTTGCCAAACTTAAACAAACTAAAAGTTGAAATGACGGAAAATTTAATTTTTCCTATTAAAGAGTATTTAAACCTGATTTTTGTATGATTTGATTTCTAAAAACAAGTGGAATATCATTCTTTAAGCAAACATTATAAGGAGGAATATTAAAAAGGAATTTTATTTACTTGACAATTAAAGAATCTCTTTTCAAACACAATTTTAGCATTGAAAGACTACGTGAATCTCTTAATTATTTCATACGACTTTTTGTATTTTTCTGGTTACAGAAAATGTAAAATTTAGTTTCGCTGTAAAAAAGATATCAAAGAGTGTATATTTTTTATCACTTTAAAGGGGGTCATTTTTCAATGGGGGTCATTATTTTATAGGACAAACATATAAAATAATGACCCCCTAGGACCCTTTTTCTACAAAAAATGATTTTTTTCTACGGGTGGGGGTCATTTTTTGTCGTTGAAAAATGACCCCCCGGTCATTATTCGATGGGGGTCATTATTCGTCTCTACACCGGCTTTTATATTTCAGACATTTCGAGACCAATGAGTGCAATATACTGCATTATTCACGGCAACAAGGACTTTTCGCTATTCTACTAATAGTTGTAAAATACGACTGATCATTTCTTCGATAGTGAAACGAATTAGGTCTTCGAAGTTCCATTTAACACCAGAAGGGCAATTTTTTTCTTTACTTTTGTATCTTTTGAATAAAATGTAGACGAACTAAAATTTTGTTGGATAAAAATTTCGTTTTATCATTATTATAAAATTAATTTGTTTGAACATATATTGATTGATTTTTTAATGTTAAATGACACAATCAGTCGAGAAGTCTATGTTTTTGTCTTGTGTGTAAAATCCCTGAGTGAAAATGTATGTTGGAGGTCCGAAGAACAGCCCCACTTGTCTATAAAGGATATTTATCAGCTGTTTGAGGCAACACACACAGTTTAGACAGCGTATGACGACATATCGATATGGTCGAAACTTATTTCAGCATTAATTCTATGTAAGAATCAAAGGAATTAGAAGAGGTCTGGCTACTTGATGTTACCAATTTCAATAATTTTGTCTAAGTGTTCACTTTGTTTCACCTATCTTGCACAAATATGAAATTTAAACAAAAAATTAGTCATCTGTTGCCATGAAAACCAACCACAGCATATTTATGTGGTAAGTAGCTGTGAAGTAAGCCCGTTTATGGCACTTTTTAATGCCACAGTAAACGGTAATACAAATTTCATTTTTCTACACATAGAGATTCTTATGCCTGCAATCGTTATACATTTGTAACTCTGTTATAGAATGTGTCTTCATAGTGTACATGCAATATTTTGCTCTTTTGTCAGAGACCAGAAGCGCTTATGCGATAGTAAGGCGTCCGTCCTCCTTCCGTTTGTCTGTCTGTCTGTAAACAAGTTTTCAAAATGCTGCTCCTCCTACATTTTTATCTGATTTCAATATAGCTTTGCACACAAGCTAAGTAGACAACTCGAAGATAAGTAATTTTGTATATAAGTGTTTGATTTCAATGATTGGTGTTGCCGTGGTTACTACAAATTAGGGATGTCAACGAATATTCGAATATTCGAATATTCATTCGATGAGTTGATATTCGAATATAAATTTATGATTCGAATATTCGGATTTTAAGTATAAAAGCATCAAAAAGAAAAAAAAATCTGGCAAGGTTTTATCAGAAATTAAATCAAGTTCTTATCATTGACCAACAATAAGATTAAAACAAAATTAAAAGACACTCCTCATGGATTACCTTAAAGGTGTGAAGAGTGTATATATTAAAATAATATAAATTATTCATTTGATCATTTAATTAGAGGAATAGCAGTGTCCAGTACTTAGAATTAGTTTGTATTGTTGAAAGGACACATTTTTGTTTATGTATACATCATTAAACATCATTATCAGGAAATTAATTAGCTAAAAGTACTTGCTTTTAATGTTTCTCCATTAGATTGTTCTGTGTGGTATAAATCTGTAGGGTTATCAGTATACACTTTGGTAAGATGATTAATTAATCTGACACTTATTAAAAGAATCTTTTGAATTTTCGGGGGAATTTTTTTTATTATAATTTGGATGTAAACTCTTCATATATTCTGTAAAATATTTTAAGAATATACATGTAATTAAAGTGCATTTACAAAACTCTACATGAAATTTTATTCCAAAATAATGACATAAAACGTATATTGCTTGACAAAAGAGTGAAGATGTATACATATTATAATGCAAGATGTATTTATTTTATCGAATATTCGAATATATTCCAACACTACTATCGAATATTCGAATATCAATTACTGACAATTTTGACATCCCTACTACAAATACAAATTTCTTTTAAATACTTTCGGCTACAAATGCTACCCCTCCTACAGTTTTGGTCTGATTTCAATATCACTTGACACACAGGTAGAGTTTTTCTAAGAAACATAATTCTGTGTATCGGCTTATAATTTTAATGAACGGTGTATGTTGCCCTGGTTTCGAAAAATAAACATTTCTGTGAAATACCCCTAAAAATATACATGTATCTTGGCACACAAGTAAATAACACTACGATATATAATTATGTGTATCGGTTTTTGATTTCGATGAACGATGTTACCCTTGTTACTAAAAATAGAAATTTCTGTAAAATACTTTCAAAATGCTACTCCAAATACTGTTTGAGTAGGAATATAATGTAAATTGCATGCAAATAAACTAAACTGCGGTCCATGGTAATAAACAGTTGTGTGTTTCTGATTTTGATGATTGATGTTGCCAAAGATACAAAGATTGAAAATTCTGTAAACTTTTATTAAAAGCTACTCCTACAGTTGCAGTCTTATTGCAATCTTGCCACAAAAAGAGACTTCAATTAAGGGTCTTCATTCTATGCATTGCATTTATAAAGTTTGAAGTCCCAACTGCTACTTTTCTCCTACTTTATTAAATATAAGTACAATCCAACAGAGCTATACTCGACAGAGACTTCTGATTTACCATTTGGCATTATGTCAAAAGTGCATTTTGCTGTTGTTTTATTCGTGATTTTACAAAATGTACAAATACACGAGCTTATTTTAATCATTCCAACTAATTCTATAACTTAAAATAATTAGAATTTTCAGAGTCAGTATTTTACATACTATCTGCCCTGTAAGCGTTCAATTTCGAATAACTTCAATGACCCTACCATACGTTATGATCTGCTTATTTAGGTATAATTAATACTATATTGACACTATAATACGGACTAAATTATTAATTAATTATTTCAATTTTGCGTAAAAATAAATACAAATAAATTTCAAATAACGGTGTTGCAGTGTTACTAAATATAGAAATTTCTGTGAAATGATTTTGAAATGCCATTCCTCCTACAGTTTGATTAGATTTCAATAAAACCTGGCAGACAAGTAGACTACACTAAGATACATAATTCTGTGTATTGGTTTTTGATTTCAATGAACGGTATTGCCGTGCTTACTAAAATTTCTGCGAAATACTTTCAAAATGCTACTTTTTCTACAGTTTTGTTCTGATTTTATTATAACTTGGCACACAAGTAAATGACACGTAGATACAACACTCTGTATATTGGTTATTTATTGATTGTGATGAACGGTGTTGCAATGGTTTAGAAAAATAATTCTGTGAAATAATTTCAAAATATTACTCCTCCTACAGTTTTGATCAGATTTCAGTAAAACTTGGCACACATACAAGTAGCCTACACTAAGCTACATAGTACTATTATTAAAATTGTTTTTTTTTTATTCTAATGAACGGTGTTGCCGTGGTAAAAATAAAAATAAGCCTTTTTAAATGCATGAATAGATTTTGTAAGAAACGTTGCACATAAAAAAAATCATGGCAAGATTATCTAACACCAACACAAGCGTCATACAAGTGTATGTGTTGGCACTTAATAAGTAATAATTTTTTTATGTAGATTTGCTCTTTATCAGGGTGGATTAAATATTTATCAAAATACGAGGAGAAATGCTTTTTGTAATACACATACATGCAATGTTATCTCGAATTAAAAGATTTATGAAACATGGCACATGAGGGGTTCAAGAACTCACTATTCTGCTTTTCAGAGGTATATGAAAACATTTTGTAAAATCACGAATAAAACAAAATTAGAAGAGCATGTGCATTTTTATTCATTAATATAGTACATATATTAACAAATATACATATTTGTGTTACCTCTCTATTATATAAATATGCAGAGAGCATTAACTTCATATCTATATGTCGTCATATCTGTATGAAATTTTTCACTGGTCATTGGTAAATACCTGACCTAATCACTCGGCGCATAAAATTAATAAAACTAATGACTTGCTCTACTTGCCTTTTTTAGGTATAATCTTAGCTAAATCTCCATAATAAGCTTTAAAAGTTTAATTGGTTAGTGCTTGAAATAAAAAGGGGTTTGAGAGTTTAAAGAAGAAAATGTGAAAAACGGAGGGACGATGGACGAATAAAACAGGATAATCACAATATATCCGAACTTTCATTACTAACATTGCACTTTATTTTATCTAACTGTGTTAAAAATCACATTATTTTAAAATAAGCTATTAAAGTGAGGAATTTTTTTCCTATTTTATTGCAGAAACATCAAGACCCAAAAGCTTTAATAAAAAGTATTTGCTGGTTGTGTCAATAGATATTGGAACAACATATAGTGTTTGCGGAATTTCGTTCAGAAATGATTTTGAAAAATCTCCATTGAGAGGATTTACCATATCTGATCCAAATCATCAGTCCTTTACTCCAGGCCCCTATGGCAAGAAAAATTCTTCTTTACTTCTAGATGGAAACAAAGAGTTTTCGGCATTTGGACCAGATGCTGAGGAAAAGTATGACGCTCTTGTAGAAGCAAATGCACACCATAAATGGTATTTTTTCCGAGGATTTAAAAGAAAACTGCAAGACAACATGGTACAGGTTCAATTGTTTTGTATACTGTGGACCTTCAGATATCCGGACGCCATATATCATGATGCTTTAGTATCCGGACGACTTTTCATGGGATCGGAATTTTTTATTATACCCGCACTTTCTAAAGAAAGTTCGGGTATATTGTTGTTACTCATGTCCGTCCGTCCGTCCGTCTGTCACACTTTTCTTCCCTGAACTCCTCCTACATTTTACACAGTAGCTTAATCATCTTTTAAGAGATGGTTGGTGGTGTCATGTAGATGTGCAGTAAGGTTTCGGAATTTTGATTTTGCCCCGGGGGGTCAAATGGGGGTCGAAAAATGACGTTTTTTGTGCAAAAAGTCCCGTCTTCCCTGAACTCCTTCTACATTTAACTCAGCAGCCAAATCACCTTTTGGGGGATGATTGGTGGTGTCATGTAGATGTGCAGTAAGGTTTCGGAATTTTGATTTTGCCCCGGGGGATCAAATGGGGGTCGAAAAATGACGTTTTTTATGCAAAAAGCCCCATCTTCCCTGAACTTCTCTTACATTTTACTTAGCAGCCTAATCATCTTTTGTGGGATGATTAGTGGTGTCATGTAGATGTGCAGTAAGGTTTCGGAATTTTGATTTTGCCCCAGGGGGTCAAATGGGGGTCGAAAAATGACGTTTTTTGTGCAAAAAGTCCCGTCTTCCCTGAACTCCTTCTACATTTTACTCAGCAGCCTAATCACCTTTTGGGGGATGATTGGTGGTGTCATGTTGATGTGCAGTAAGGTTTCGGTATTTTGATTTTTCCCCGGGGGGTCAAATGGGGGTCGAAAAATGACGTTTTTTATGTAAAAAGCCCTATCTTCCCTGAACTCCTCTTACATTTTACTTAGCAGCCTAATCATCTTTTGTGGGATGATTATCGGTGACATGTAGATGTGCAGTAAGGTTTCGGAATTTTGATTTTGCCCCGGGGGATCAAATGGGGGTCGAAAAATGACGTTTTTTGTGCAAAAAGTCCCGTCTTCCCTGAACTCCTTCTACATTTTACTCAGCAGCCAAATCACCTTTTGGGGGATGGTTGGTGGTGTCATGTAGATGTGCAGTAAGGTTTCGGAATTTTAATTTTGCCCCGGGGGTCAAATGGGGATCGAAAAATGACGTTTTTTGTGCAAAAAGTCCCGTCTTCCCTGAACTCCTTCTACATTTTACTCAGCAGCCAAATCACCTTTTGGGGGATGGTTGGTGGTGTCATGTAGATGTGCAGTAAGGTTTCGGAATTTTAATTTTGCCCCGGGGGGTCAAATGGGGGTCGAAAAATGACGTTTTTTATGTAAAAAGCCCCATATACCCTGAACTCCTCTTACATTTTACTTAGCACCCTAATCATCTTTTGTGGGATGATTAGTGGTGACATATAGATGTGCAGTAAGGTTTTGGAATTTAGATTGTGCCCCGGGGGGTCAAATGGGGGTCGAAAAATGACGTTTTTTGTGCAAAAAGTCCCGTTTTCCCTGAACTCCTTCTACATTTTACTCAGCAGCTTAATCACCTTTTGGGAGATGGTTGGTGGTGTCATGTACATGTGCAGTAAGGTTTCGGAATTAAGATTTTGCCCCAGGGGATCAAATGGGGGTCGAAAAATAACGTTTTTCATACAAAGAGCCATGTTTTCCCTGAACTCCTCTTACATTTTACTCAGCAGCCTAATCATCTTTTGGGAGATGGTTGGTGGGGTCAAGTAAATGTGCAGTAAGGTTTTGGAATTTAGATTTTGCCCTGGGGGGTCAAATGTGGGTTGAAAAATGACGTTTTTTGTGCAAAAAGCCCTGTCTTCCTTGAAGTCTTCCTTAATGTTACTCAGAAGCCTAATCATCTTTTAGGAGAGTTAAATATTTTGAAAATTATGTAAAACATCAACGTCAAGGGGTAACAAGATGTGTTTGTGAAACACTATGCGCCTGGCATCAACAAAGTTCGAAAAAGCTATTTTTAGCATATAGTTCACAGTCAAGGTCACAAGGTCATTGACCTTGGTGTTATTTGTAAGAACTTAATTAGTGGGGTATGCATACTAAATATGAAGTCCCTATCTCCTATGGTTCAAAAGTTATGGCAAAAAGTAGAAAAAGCTATTTTTAGTATAAAGGTCACAGCTAACTTCACATGGTCATTGACCTTGGTGTTGTTTGAAAGAACTTTATTAGTGGAGTATGCATACTAAATATGAAATCCTTATCTCTTATGGTTCAAAAGTTATGGCAAAAAGTGGAAAAAGCTATTTTTAGCATATAGGTCACAGTCAAGGTCACAAGGTCATTGACCTTGATGTCATTTAAAGGAACTTAATTAGTGCAGTATGCATACCAAATATGAAGTTCCTACCTTCTATGGTTCAAAAGTTATGGCAAAAAGTGGAAAAAGCTATTTTAAAAATAAAGGTCACAGTCAAGGTCACATGGTCATTGACCTTGGTGTTGTTTGAAAGAACCTTTTTAGTGGAGTATGCATACCAAATATGAAGTCCCTATCTCCTATGGTTCAAAAGTTATAACAAACAGTTGAAAAACCTATTTTTAGCATATAGGTCACAGTCAAGGTCACAAGGTCATTGACCCTGATGTCATTTGAAAGAACTTTATTAGAGGAGTATGCATACTAATTATGAAGTCTCTATTTCTTATGGTTCAAAAGTTATGACAAACAGTTGAAAAACCTATTTTTAGCATATAGGTCACAGTCAACGTCACAAGGTCATTGACCTTGATGTCATTTGAAAGAACTTTATTAGAGGAGTATGCATACCAAATATGAAGTCTCTATCTCTTACGGTTCAAAAGTTTTGGCCAAGGTTAAAGTTGACAACAGACAAACAGACAAACAGATAGACAAACAGACAAACAGACAGGACAAAAACAATATGCACCCCGAAAAAATTCGGGCGCATAAAAAAACATCGCATGCTGGGAAACACCTTGAATTCTTATGAGTAATTTATGTACATGTCAAATGTGAGAGTCATATCTCATCTCAATCAAAAGTTATAAGCAAATGCAACATTTTTGAAAAGTAGGTTAGGCTTGATCGCTTCAAGGTCAAGGTCACAGTGTAAAAGTCATGATTTATTTGGAAATGTCTCATCACAGGTAATAATATACATGCATTATGATATGAATGCCCTAACTTTTCTCTTTCAAAATGATGAATTTATAACAATTTAATTTTTTTGCAAGTTGGTCAAACTTCTAGGTCACATGTAAAAAAAAAAAACCATGCCATTCTCACAGGTAAATATACTAATACATAAGTTTAATATGAATGTCTCTTCTCATTCAGTAGATATGACCGTGATAACCAAGGTTAAATTTATTGAGACAGATGGACTGAGTCTGACATACAAATGTACATATTTCTATATGAATTGGGTAAAATTTGCCCAGTGGTTCTAGAGAAGTTAAAAATGTAAAAAGTTTTCAGACAAACAGATGGACAACACGTCACGACAGACATTATATGCTAAGGAAACCAAAAAAGCTCAAATGAGTGTTTTGAAAGGGTTACAATATGGTTGGAGTATTTGAAAAGCTGTTTTTTTTCCTGCAGAGATATGCATGACCAACATATTCATGTTTTATATTTTCTTTAGTGATTTGTTTGTTTGTTGTGAATATATCTTCCCTCATATGGAGACACCACCAAATAATAATGAAGATAAGATTTGTTTGTGAAACACTGATGTCCCAGTATGGAAGCCTATGGTGAAGGTTAAGTTTCTCAAATTGTGAAATAAAGAAATCCCTAGTAATTCCTGTTCAAAAGTTAATTGCCAAGGTTAATTTTTTTGTTTAAGTGGTTCAAACTCTAGGGTCAAGGTCAAACATATTTATACCTGTTGACAGTTCACAATGAATACAATATGTCATGATAAGTATGAAAGCCCTAGCACCTACTGATCAAAATTTAGGCAGAGTTTAAAGTTTGGTATTTTTCTTGTAAAAATGTGTATCCCATGTCAAGCGATCAGAGGTAAAAATTAATGGTACCCAAATAAAAGGTCTTATTAAATTGTCACAAGAAATAAACCTATAAAATGTGGAAGCTATTTGTATAGCCCATCCCACTTAAAACTTATGGGCAAGCTAGCTAGGATTTAATTTCTGCAGACTTATAGACAGACATACTATAAACACAAGAAACAAAATATGTATAATAATTAGTCAAATGGAAAAAATATACTATTTAACTGGAATAACAAAATACATTGTTATTTCAGGGACAGGAAGTGGGTAGGAAGATTGGAATCCCCCATCCCCCCCATCTGGCATTTGCTTTGTTATTTAAACAAGACTATATACTGTAGCAAGTAAAAAATGACTCTTGACATCCTCTCCCTATAAACTTAGACAACATTGACCTCACTATCATTGTTTTTTTATTTGTTTATTTGTTTTCATTTTTTTCTCCTGCTTGTCACGAAATTCTGGGCTGGAATTTTTTGACTGAGATGTGAACCCCCCTCCCTACTCCCGAAAAAAGTTCTGGATCCGCACCAGTATTGCCAGTAACTGAATGTCACATCGACAACGGGAGATAACTTCACAATATGAAATTCGTCTAGTGTGGCATGCGATGATCTTTCACCCTTTTTAAACTTTAACCTAATAGTTTGGGTGTATTTTACCCCCCACTATACTAAAACTTCTACTTACCGACTCCCTGTGTCTCAACTTCATGAAATATAAATCCAATTATAACTCAAAATGAATTAATCCAATGCACACCAGACTGCAGCCATGTGCCATTTTGGCGAACCTTCGTCGATTCCATCACCTTATCAGATGAAGTGGGAATCGGCCGAGGTGTGCCAAATGGTGTTTAATCTATAAATATGATAATGGGTGACGCAACGTGATGTGATGTAGAAATTTACATGTTCACATGTATAGTACAAGAACAAATTTTAAATTAATTCATAACAAACGATTTTAAATTTTAACAAACCTTTTCCATCTAGCCTATTCCAAAAAGTATGTGCTGTGTGATTGTGGTGTCGAGGGGGGGGGGGGGGGTTAGTAAATTTAAAAAGGTCCTATTATGAGCAAAACATATATCAAAATCTAATTTCAGACGCGGATCCAGAGATTTTTTCCGGGGGGGGGGGGTCCACCTCAGTCAAAAAAAAATCCTATCCCAGAAATTGACAATCAAAAAAAAACCTAAAGTAAATCTCACCCAAACGTCAAAAACCTATATCGTGGGGGTGGGGTGGGAGTAGTGGTGACTTCTATTGCCGCAAATGTTTAACTTTTCATACTTATTTTACACATATTCGTGTTTACCAGGGGGGGATCTGCATTTTCCAAGGGGGGTCCATTGTAACTTTTTCCTTGTTTTAGTATATACATTTTTTAACCTTGTAAATTCCAGGGGGGGGGGTCCTGACCCCCCCCCCCCCCCCCGGACAGATCCGTGCATGAATTTACATCATTAATAAAATTCAGACTGGTATATAATGAATTAAACATGTATAAAATAAATATAAGAGGTTCTGAGTTATAGGTCACAGGGTCTGAGAATTTCATACTCAATTTGATGAATACATGTAAATTATAGAATTATTTTGACTATTTCTTTGGAAAGCCGCCCAATATGTAGGAGCGTGTATTTAGAGGCAAACACCTTAGTGCGGGTATTACTGTCTCATGACAGCATCTAGTCATTTTTTTATTATTATTATTTTGTCTCGTTTAACTGGTAATTCAGATATCCGGATACTTCATAAAGCGTCCGGATAAATGAGACTCCACTTTACTAATAAACATACCAATATCAATAAAATGCATATTTATTGTACATAGTTCATAGAAAAAGTCAATTTTTTCTTGTTTTAGCCATAGTTCTGGAATTCAAAATATTCAATGTAGCTAAAAATCATAAGCCTTATAATCGTTTTGTTCACCTTTTTGCTCACCTCACCTGAGTCGCAGGCTCAAGTGAGTTTTTCTGATCAAAATTTGTCCGTTGTCTGTCGTTGTCGTTGTTGTCGTCGTCGTAAACTTGTCACATTTTTATCTTCTCAAAAACCACTGGGCCAATTTCAACCAAACTTGCCACAAAGTATCCTTGGATTAGGGGGATTCAAATTTGTTCAAATAAGGGGCCAGCCTTTCTTCAAAGGGAAGATAATTTTGAATTAGTTAAAAATTATTGGAATTTTAAGCTTTTTAGCTAAAAATCATAAAGCTTATAATCGTTTTGTTCACCTTTTTGCTCACCTCACCTGAGCCGAAGGCTCAAGTGAGCTTTTCTGAACACATTTTGTCCGTTGTCCGCCCGTCTGTCCATCCATTTCTCCGTCTGTCTCTCTGTCTGTCCAGCTGTCTGTTCGTCTGTAAATTTTTCACATTCTGGACTTCTTCTCAAGAACCACTGGGACAATTCTAACCAAACGTTATACAAAGCATTATTGGGTGAAGGGGAGTTCAAATTGTTAAAATGAAGGGCCTAGTCCATTCCCAAGGGGAGATAATCAAATAAAGTCAAAAATAGGGTGTGGTCTTGTAAAAATCTTATTCTCAAGAACCACTGGGCCAAAAAAGCTGAAGCTTATGGGGTAGCATCCTGGGATAGTGTAGATTATAAATTGTTCAAATCATGACCCCCCGGGTTTGGGCAGGGCCACAATACAGAATCCACGTTTTACATAGAAATATACAGAAAAAAAACTTTAAAAATCTTCTCAAGAACCGCTGGGTTAGAAAAGCTGTAATTTATGTGAAAGCATTCTGGGTTAGTGTAAATTCTGAATTGTTCAAATCATGACACAGGGGCTTGGGCGGGGCCACAATAGGGAATCACACTTTTACATAGAAAGATATTGAAACATTCTTCAAAAATTTTCTTCTCAAGTCCCCCTGGGACAGAAAACTTATGTGGATGCATCCTGGGAAAGTGTTGATTCTACATGGTTCAAATCATGACCCCCAGGGGTTGAGCCGGACCACATAGGGAATCCAAGTTTAACATGATAGAAATATATTTTTAAAAAAACTTTAAAAATCTTCTTCTCAGGCACCGTTGGGTAAGAAAAGCTGAAACTTATGTGAAAGCATTCTGGGGTAGTGTAGATTCTAAATTGTTCAAATCATGACCCCCAGGAGATAGGACAGGGCAATAATTTGGAATCACAATATGTAATTACAAGAACCACTGGGACCAGGAAAGATGCAACCCACGTGGAAACATCCTAAAGTGTGTAGATTTAACTTTTTTTTCAAATCATGACCCCCAAGGTAGGGTGGGGCCTCAGTGGTCAAAGTTTAACTTTGGAATACATAGTAAATGTCTTTAAAAATCTTCTTCTCAAAATCCATTAGGCCAGGAAAAATAAAACTCATTTGAAAGCATCTTTAGGTAGTGTAGATGCAAGTTTTTATTTTTCAAATCATGACCCCGGAGGATAGAGTGGGGCCACAGTATGGTATCAACTTTTAACATAAGAATACATAGGAATACTTTAAAAATCTTCTTCTCAAGAACAGCAAAGCCATGATTGGTAATTATTAAATGGAAGTATCCTCTGGTTGTATAGATACAAGTTTGTTCACATCATGACCCCCGGGGGTATTGGTTGGGGCCATAATGTGGTATCAAACTTTAACATAGGAATACCTTGAAAAAATCTTTAAAAATCTTCTCAAGAAAAGCAAAACCATGATTGGTGATATTTATATGGAAACATCCTCAGGTAACATAGATTCAATTTTGTTCAAATCATGACCCCTGGGGCAAGGATGGGGTCATGATGGGTGATCAAAGTTTTAAGAAAGATAACAGAAATATTCTTTAAAATTCTTCTTCTCAAGAATAGCAAAACTCTGATTGTACCTATTTATATGAAAGCATCCTTGGGTAGTGTTAATTCAAGTATGTTTAAATCATGACCATCGGGGGTAGAGTGGGGCCACAATGGATGATAAAGGTTTTACTGAGGAAAACATGAGAAAAATCATGAAAAAAATTCACAAGAACAACAAAACCATTATTGATCATCACTATAAAAGCATCCAGAAAAGGTCATGTTAATTTAAATTTGTTCAACTCATGACCAACAAGGAGAAAAGAGGAGCCATTAAAGTGGATTATAGTAATACAAAGGAATATATAGGCATTTTCAATAAAAAAAAATCATCTTATTAAGAGCAAAGCCATTATTTATCATTTTGATTTAAAAGCATCCGTTTCAAGTATACATTTAAGTTTGTTCAAGTAGCTCCTTCCCCTGAACCTACTTTCTCTAGTATATTTAATTTTTTGATACTAATCTGATTTTTTTTTAACCAAGCCAGTCGCTCAAGTGAGCAATGTGGCCATTGGGCCTCTTGTTTAAAGTTTTAAATCAATAAATTTGAACGGAAACAGTGTAATTCTTTCTTTTCCTTGAAATTCATTTCAAATTATCGTTTGAATTTTGAAAAATACAACGAAGAGCATTAAAGTGGTAAAATTTTCTGTTCGAATAAACCGTTTTGAACTATCTTTAGAACATTGATTGCCATATGATGTCACGACTGTTTCTTTAGAAAGAAATAAAACGGTCAAATTGAATGTAGAACAGGTTTTCCCTAAAAATAACCAACCAAATTGACAATTTACATAAACAACGAACAAACACATGGTCGACCTAAACATGTGCTGTGGTAGATCCAATAGACAAGATTAACTCATAAATGTGCATATTCGTATATTTCTAAACTCATAATCTCAGTAATGTCATCTTCAAAACATTTTACTATTTTATTATACTGGACAACTTATCATTTGACAATTTTTTTTCCAAAGTTGACAGTAAAGCTTATTTAGTGGAAAATGGGTAAATTTTGAATTTTGAACATGCTTTGGTAAGCTTCCATTCTTTATTAACGGTTAAATTATAAAAACGTAGATGAAATTTATTTCATTTGTTAAAAAATGGAATCTGAACCCATTCTATATGAAATTTGACGAACATTTCTGGAGAAAAATGAACGCCTCAACAAACCTATTCATTTAAATCACACTGAAAGACAACGATAACGCATATCGACAGGTGATCAAAAAGTTTGCCAACTATCTCTATATTTACAAAACCAAAATTCAGATTTAGAATAAAGTTTACTACACATATAGCTATAAACAAGTTCTTTAAACAACATATGCTTTATTACGTTTTGCTCCTTGTTTGTGACGTCACAATATGAAAATGACGTCACAATTTACTGAATTTAGAACAGTTGTGACAAAAAATGATTGCGTACTCCTTCAACGAAAGACTGTAACATTTATGATAATACCTTCCGAATTCTTTTGCAGTAGCGTATAAGAAATTGTTCACAGTTAATAAAGACAAAAGACTTCCTAGAAATTCAATCCATGATTGGATTGATCGTTTTAGCGAAGGAAGAGAGATGGTTAAAAATGATAATTGTTCTGTTGCCTAGTGAAAGCAAGTTTGAAAAGAAATGTGTTTTTGATCAGGCAATTTCTTAAGAAAGACCTCCAATTTACAGTTTAAGAAATAGTTGAATATCGTAACAATAATATAATTATTAAATACCAAACATATCGTTTACTTTGAATTTTAAACATGTTTGATATGATAAAGAGGAGGCATCAATTCTTTTGCTAGTTTTCATGGCCGTCATGATCAGTTTGGGAAAGAATATTCTTATCCACTCAATCTGTTGCTGGGATTTGACCATTTCTGACAAATAAACTGTTCTTGTTATCAGAATTAACTTGCATGGAAAGAAATATAAAACTCAGGAAAATCGTTCAGCTTTTGTGACAGAACGCTACGGAGGAGGTCACATGGCTGCCTTTATCACGTGATTCGCGCATGAGCGGAACAGTGAGTTATGTACATTAAAATCAAAGAAGATTTATTTAAAACACAACACTAAAACCAAATAGTGTTTCTTTTATGGAAGTTATTCAATTAGTTCGCAAACTTTTTGATCATCCCGCGTACTTCGTGTCGTATTGGTTAACGCGTTCAGTCATGCGCCAAACCCTGCGCTATGGAGAGAGTTCGAATCATACGTATTTTTTCTAATTTAATTTCACATATCTTTAAAACATGAGTGAAAAAAATTATAAATAAAATATTTAACAGAAAAATACAAAAATAAATGGTAAAAGATTATGTTAACCATATAATTTTTAAAAATATAACTTTTCATGAACTTTAAGAAATGTCTTTTCTCGGAGAAGGGGATTGTCCTACCCTTGTACGCCTCCATTCTTCAGCTTAATTGTATGCTGATTTTCGCTCGTTCTACTAATACATTTTTGAGAAAATATCTTTAAAACTTTCTAGTTTATTCCAAATATAATCTCATATGAACTTTTCTAAACACATTTTGCCATTTTTCCTCTTTAGCTACCAACTATCTGTTTATTTTCTGTATACAGTACACACTTCTAATTTATGTTTTAGAACCATAAGACCAAATTCAACAATTCTGTAACAATGCATCTTTGTGAAAAGAAAATTTTTGGAAGTTTTGTTTTAAAAATTACAAAAGACTAATGGGCCACAGCATTCACCTTTTTAGCATCAACCTTGTTATTCTTGATAAAAGGTATATACATTGTAGTCATTTCCTCTTCATTAAAAGAAGATGGGGGAACAAGACGAGCAGAATGCCGATAGCCTCCGATATTAAGAAATCATATTCAATATGTGAATTAAGTATTTCAATCAACCTCCAATTATCGAAATTTTTGAAATAGTGGGAAGAAAAAAAACCTTTCTGAGAGAAAAAAAATACCGTAAAAGAAATTTTCTTGCACAAATTATTAGATGGTATTCGTGTGATTCGAACGCTAGCAATAAAAATGCGACGTATCATAGTCAAGTCAATCTAGCTCAAAAACACCCAAACCTTAAACAGATTGCAACAGAAATTATTCCAATGGAATTTTGTTATTTATTGTGTGTCTTTTGATATATCAAAACTCTAGAAAAACATATGTGTCCAAACATCATTTTTTTCACTTTTCAAAAAACCCAATATTTGTTCAAATAGACCAATAAATCATCTTTTGAAAATACATTCTATTAATGCATAAAAATGGTTTTGCAAGGTATATGATCTTAACTTTTTTTATTGTCATATCGGAATGTGTCTGCAAACTGAAACCGGTGATTATTTCATTAGTTGCTATGGATTCCTGTTCCCATGGCAACAGGAATAATTGAAAAATAAACTTATTCCAGTTCTTCAGTACAGTTTTGTGCAGGGACAAAAATACGTAGCTGTAGCAGGAATGAATTATTAGTAAGAACTAAAGATAATTATTAAAAATATTATAAGACATAATGTAAGTCTAGTACAGACATCCAAGGATTTTTTTTCGCTTTGGGGAAGGGGGGCATCAAATCTCACATATGTTAAGTCCTTTAATTTTATGACAAGCAAAAATAAATAAACAAAGAAGTAATAAGAATTTGAAATAAATAATAAATAAACAAACAAGTAATAAGAATTTAAAATAAACTAGAGGTACTGTGAGCAATGAGCTCACTAAATGATAACCCCGCCTCCCATATGTATATTATGGGTAGAGTCAATGTTTTGCAAAAGGAAATCCAAAATATGTGTTGGATCAAAAGGTAAAATAGGGAGAGCACAATGACAATAAGTAATAAAGATTCTGTGAAAGTTTCATTAAATTTCATTCAGTGGTATAAGAGAATTTACGGATAAGAAATGGGTACCCATCAGCGTACAAGATGGACGTACAGATAGACGGACGGACATCCCGATTACTACATGTATATACCCTCCCGCTTTTCAAACGGGGGTATGATAATTAAAATAAATTTAGAAGGGAAATGCAATTTTATCGGTATACCGGTATATCGCTATTTTTAAATGTGATACGTTTTGTGATACGGAGACCTAAATACCTGTATTAAGGTACATATCATACAGTCAAGATATTATTCATTTATTTATTCAACTTTTCAAATTGAAATTAACGAAATTTTTTTTAAAAAATTGTAAAAGGTGAAAAGACCAGCACCTTACTATCCAAACATTATTAATTTTATGTTAAGAAAAATTTCAAAAACTGGTGAAATTTTGTTTTTCTAGCATAAAATAATGACATCTAAAATCATTGAAAAAAATACTTTAAAAAGTATCATGATATTATCGTAATATCTTGGGCAAAAAATTGTGATACACAATGTATATCGTGATATGAAATTTTTCGCCATATCCACCCCTATAAATTACCTCAAACTTCAAAACCTTTTTCAGGAGAAGGGGTGGTTTATTTTTATAAGGTAAATGATTTCTTGACATTTTATTGAATCCTGGGAAATGGGTTTGTGGACATTACATACCGGTAGAACATTTCAACTCTAAAACATCTCAGAGGGAAATCTTAAAATCTTAAATTCCTCTGAAGATGCCAAGAAATCCCTAAGAATTCTTAAATGATTATCTTGAAACTGGAACTGGTTCCTCTCCAAAATTTCAACCTCAATAGTATTCGAATTGATTCTAGCTGTATTCATTATAATGTCCATTGCTAGTTTTTATATTCTATACTGACTTGCAGGTCTTCCAGATGAAACTGTATCATGTTACATGTAGGTGTTGGCATGATAAATAACCCTCACTGCTCAATGGTCCTAAGCGCCGAGTAAAAGTCTAAATTTGAAGGCCTTCGGTATATGGTGATGTTTTTATTTACGTAAAAAGTTCTCGAGCGTGGCGTGAAACAACATTCAATCAACCAATCTTGGTCCTTTTGATAAGACCTATAAACCAAAGTCCAACAAAAAAGATCCCTCACTGCTCAATAGCCATGAGTGCCGAGTAAAGTATAAACTTTGTAACTCTCTACTTGCAAGTGTATGGTGGCCTCCATTGACGATCAAAGATTTGCGCAGTTCTTGGAATAAAATCTTTAAAAATCTTGGAAACAGCAAAATCATTATTTGGTCGTATATATTCTGAAATATCCTTGGGTAAAGAAGATTTAAGTTTGTTAAAACAGGACCCTGGTGGTTGGGCAGGGTCAAATTGAACGACTGAAGTTTTTTTTGCAGGAATACATAAGAAAATCTTTTCTTTTTCCACAAGCATCAATAGTAATATTTATTTAAAATTCTCCTCATGGTACGTGTAGTTTAGATTAACGTTTGTTTTTATCAAGGTCCCCATTAGTAGTGAGGTTAAAATCATCAAAAAATATTTCTTCTCAAGAACAACAATGCCATGATTTTTATATCAATTCAAAAGTTTTTTCAGGTAATGTAGGTTCAATTTTGTTCAATCTATGTCCCTGTGGTAGGATAGGATCACAGAAGAAGATAAAATATATAAAGTTATCTTCTTTAGCCATGATTAATCAATATTACCGACGACTTATGGATGCTTCTCAATTGATGTGGATTCAAGTTTGTTTAAATTCTCTCAAGGGAATGGTTTTGGACTACTTTTTAAATTCTTATAGCTGAGTTGATTTCTGCTTTTTCTGGCTAATATGCTCAGGTGAGTGTTTCGACCAATGGGCCTCTTGTTTAGTTTTTTCTTTTACCATAAGAATAATCATGAATACATGTACATATGAAATTTAGTTAAATTGTTTTCGCACAAACTTCACTAAAAAACAACAAAGTTGTTCCGTAAGCATTGGTAAAATTCATTTTCATCTTCTCTTATGTGTATTAGACTGATGACCACAACTTTATGCTGACATCCGAAAATGGAAAGACACTACCAGCAACCATGGTATATGCAGCGGCCATATTCTATTTCAAAAAACTTGTGACAGAGTGCGTGTTTCAAAGAGGTAATTGGATATTAGAAAATGATATAAAATGGATTCTAACAGTTCCCGCCCTTTGGAGTGAAAATGCATCTGCCTTTTTTAGACAGTGCGGAATACAGGTATTTTTTTTTATCTTTTATTCATAATTTGATCTTTTAATCTGGTAAATGAATATTGACTGTCTAGCTGATGCGTTATTCATGTTGGCGATATAGTTAATTTAAGCTCTCTTTTTTCGCGGATATAAACAGGTAATGGAATTTTATGAATTATATAGAACATTAAGTACTTTGAAGTATTCAATTCAAACTTCTTTGACAAATTATTAGGGTACCAAGAACAGATTT
>NW_026925015.1:0-25602 GCF_032062105.1 Saccostrea cuccullata
ATTACCTATGTTTTGCACTTGAAGTAAGAGTAAAACAATTATATACTACGATTTCTTTTATCATTGTCTCTGAAAAGAATTTTGCATTTTTAAATTGATTCCTTTCATTTTACAAGAGAAATTTGTGAATTTATTGTTGTCAACACATGATCTAAATCAGCAATCTGAATCTTCATGTTTAATTACATTTATAGCTTACAATCACATGTAGTTCACGCAAGGAGAGAGAAATTTTTAAATTCATGAAATGTGTTTTTTGCTTCAGAAACACTCTTACGTGGCAATTTGGAGGATGAAGAATCAGATAAAGAAAGAACAAGTGACGAAGTAAATTCTGAACCTGACAATGTGTCTGATTTTGATCCCATTGAAACGTTTGAAGATGAACAAGATAGTTTAAGTACAGACCATCTTTCCAAGGAAGAAAAATCTGACAATGAGGCAACGGTTTATAATGATATCCCAGAAAAACCTAAAGATAAGGAAATAAGTGTTAAGGATGATGTCTGCAGTCCAGGATCTTTGGAGGTAACAAAAATAGTTCAGAATGATAGTAAGGAGAAATCAGGGGAGTTGCTTGATACAGAAAAGAATGATGAAATGGAATTTGTACGACGGTCAGAATTGAAAAGGAAAGGGAAGAATCTAAGACAATCCAGCAGGAAAGAGCGTAAATTTGATGAAATTATTGAACAGGATGAAATAAGTCATCAGAATGAACCAATGAGAGAAAGACTAAGAAGAAGGTCTGAACCAGTTGAAAAGAGAAAAAAGAAAAATGGTAGTGAGGGAAAAGATGAAAGTGAAAATAACAAAATGGAGGAGGTAGAAAAGTCATCGGGACATGATTGTCTGTTTTGTGAAAAACAATTGAAAAATAGAAAAACTTTGATTCAGCATGTTGTCAGACATGCAGGGCAGAAACTTCGATGTAAAATTTGTGACACTATATGTAATAAGAAAAATATACTACAAGAGCATGTTAGAATGCATGAATTTCAGACCAGAGGACCCGGTTTGGACAACAGTGAGATGTATGATGTTGAAAGTAGAACATGTAAACTTTGTCAGGTTCAACTGGGCTCAGTTTTTTCTCTGAAGAGACATATGAAATGTCATGAAAATTTAAAAGATTTTAAGTGTTATGTATGTGCTGAGAATTTTCATACCGAAAAGGAGTTAGCTTTACATACTGCCATTCATAAGGTGTCGCTGGTGTACTCATGTGGGACTTGTAGAACTGGATTCGATTCCGAGGAGGCCTTACAATACCATAGAGAAAAGAACAACTGTAGTGCTGCAGAGTTACCTGGGGAGACTAGCTTTAATTGTTCCGTTTGTGATAAAGGGTTTATGTACCAGAAAAATTTAGAAAAGCATTTGGAAACGCATAAAAATAACCAAAATTCTGCTTCCAACAAAGGGTCGACGCTTTCAGAAAATACTGCTAAAACCAATGGGGGACAAAGTGGAATGGGTGCTGTTAACAGTGATTCGAGCCAGTTATCTTCACATAATGTCCAGCAACAAGACATGGAAACAGGCTCTTCTTGTTTTGATAGCAGGAACGTGGACCAAAAAAATGCAGCTAAAATTAATCCATCAACTGACATTCCCACCTCTTCATCACAGATTGAGAAAAGTTCAAAAGATCTTACGTGTAATTTATGTGGACAAATATTCAAGAAGGCAATGGCCTTGTATCGTCACAAATTGGGGCACGATGGCACAGGAATGTTTCCGTGTAGGTTTTGTAACTTTGTGACCAATTCCAAAGACAATCTGACCAGACATGCCAAAACACACTTGGCAAAGCTTCCTCATATTTGTGACATCTGTGGCAAAGGTTTTACTGAAAAGTGTCACTTAACTTTTCATATGAACTCCTCTCATTTTCACAAAAGGCAATTCCTGTGTGACCATTGTGGGAAATCCTTTCGTGCTCAACAGTCCTTGCTTGCTCACAAACGATCACATATGGGTACCAGGCCCTATAAATGCAGGTACTGTGATCAGGCTTTCGTAACAGGAAGTGGGAAAAAAGAGCATGAGAAAATCCATCAGAATAAAAAAACGTATATGTGTGATTCTTGTGGGATGTCGTTTAACCAGAGGTGTGGTTTATACACCCATAAACTCACCCACCATAATGACAAACCATCAAAGATCTGCCCGGAGTGTGGCAGGGCATTCAAAACTGATCATTACCTTAGATCCCATTTTGTCTCCAGGCATCTAAAACTGGAGGACGTGGATAATTACGGCTTTAAAGTCTATACTTGTGAAGTTTGCCAAAAATTATTTTCAGACAAGAGCGACATGAAAAGTCACATGAATAAACATACAGGTATATATGTAATAACTTATTTGGTATATTTACAATAATGATTTAAGAATCATATGAATATTTCAAATATTGATACAGTGTATAAGATTTTTTTTGTAAAGTTTGAAAGTTTTCAGACAAAAGTTTTTTTCTAACTCGTGGCTTTTAAAAGTTTTTTTTTTTTTTAAGTTTCATTTTTTGTGGCAGATAAAGCAGAGATGTCCCAATGTGATGAAGTAAGTGTCTCATCGAATTTTCTCTACTTTTCCCCTCTATTCTAGGAGAGAAACCATTTAAATGTGCCTACTGCAACAAAGGCTTCTCTGACAGGAGTAACATGAGGGCCCATCAGCGAATTCACCAGGAATACAGGCCCCACCTCTGTAATATCTGCGGGAAAGGCTTCATCTTCAATAGGGACCTCAAGAAGCACCTCAGAACCCACTCACCTCAAGCAGACGACACAGACAGATTGCAGGAATCGGACACAGCTGTGGAATTTTTGAGGTCCTCGTTAAACACAGATGATGCGGGGGTTGCTGAAGTACAGAACCCCAATTCTGTGGGGGAGTTTGAAATTCAGGTCAAATTTTCTGAAGATTTTATGTATAAATGATAAGAAAAAGTTTTAATACACAATATTTTGTATGTTTTTGATATTTCAAAATCTTTGAACATTTTCTTTGGTCATCTACCTTATTTTATTAATTTTCAGAAATCTGTGATTGTGATATAAAAGAAAATGATTATTATATTTTTGTAACAGCAAATTGTTTTATAGTATGTGGATTAGAATAAAATTGTTTCTTGGTAGTGATAAGTGAAGCAGTAGTTGAAACTCCTTTTAGCTCACATTGGGGCTATAAAACTTAGACAAGCTCACTTTTGATCTCAGTCTCACTTTTAACAAAGGAATAAATAGTGGAAAAGTGAGACAGATCAAAAGTGACCTCGTCTATTTTTTTGGCCCCTGGCATGGTGTCTGGCATCCAGTCATCCATCTGTTGAATTGTCTAGAAACTTTTCATTTTTAGCTCACCTGAGCCGAAGGCTCACGTGAGCTTTTCTGATCACATTTTGTCCGTCGTCCGTCTGTCTGTCTGTCTGTCCGTCTGTAAACTTTTCACATTTTCAACTTCTTCTCAAGAACCGGTCCCTACAAATTTTAACCAAAGTTGGTACAAAGCATCCGTGGATGAAGGGGAGTTTAAATTGTTAAGGTGAGGGGCAAAGTTCCCTCGTAAAGGGAGATAACCAAGAAAACACAAAATAGGATGGGGTCATTAAAAAATATTCTTCTCAAGAACCACTGGGCCAGAAAAGCTGAAACTTATGTGGAAGCATCCTGGGGTAGTGTAGATTCTAAATTGTTCAAACCCTGACCCCTGGGGGTAGGGCAGGGCCACAATGCGGAATCAAAGTTATACATAGAAATATATAGGAAAAGTCTTTGAAAATCTTCTTCTCAAGAACCACTGGGCCAGAAAAGCTGAAACTTATGTGGAAGCATCCTGGGATAGTGTAGATTCTACATTATACAAATCATGACCCCCTGGGGGTAGGGTGGGGCCACAATGCAGAATCAAAGTTTTACAAAGAAATATATAGGAAAAATCTTTGAAAATCTTATTCTCAAGAACCACTGGCCAGAAAAGCTGAAACTTATGTGCACATGGAAGCATCCTGGGACAGTGTAGATTTCAAAATGTCTAAGTTATGATCAGTGGGGTAGGGTGAGGTCGCAATATGTATTAATAAAAGGGGGAAATCTGGTAAAGAACAGAATGATCAAAGCTTCTCAGGTGAGCTATATGGCCCATGGGCCTCTTGTTACAGCTTCTTCTCAAGAACCACGGGGCCAATTTTTACCCAAATTGGTACTAATTAAAGCATCCCTGAGTGAAGGAGATTCTAAATTGTTAAAATAAAGGACCAATCCCTCTTCCAAGTAGAGATAATCAAGAGAATGCAAAAATGGGGTGGTGTCATTCAAAATCTTCTTATCAAGAACCACTGGGCTGGGCCAGAAAAGATGATACTTAGGTGGAAGCATCCTGGAGTAGTGTAGATTCTAAATTGTTGATATCATCGCCTCCAGGGATAGGATGGGGCCAAAACAAATCAAAGTTTAACACAGAAATGAGGAAAAAATATTTGAAATCTCAGAATCTGATGGGCCATGATGTGGAAAGGACAAAGATAGGGAAAGACCCCTTTTAGATTTTTGATGTCTCCAGGACATGCAATATTTAATCATTAGAAACCTGTTGCCATCCCTCATGAAATTAATATGCATTCAAGTCTTGGGGTACACAAGGGTCACAGGAATGTCAAAATTATGTCAATTTCCGAATTTTCTCATTTTTATGCAAATTTTCATTATTTTATAACAAATTTGGTTTCAGAAAACACAGAACACAAGCTAGCCTATCTACCAGATTCAATGCACTAGTATCAAGTGGTGCTTCTTGTGTGTGAAAATTCCAGTAAGACAAGCCAGTGTTCTATGTTTCCTGCATGATGTTAAAAGGATCTAAAATTCGACAAATTTCCATCAGAATTGAGGACATTCAGTAAAATGTCCAACTTTGACACACTATAGATACCTCTCTATAATCCCTGAATCATTTTTTTTCGCTGGTTTCAAAACAAGCAACATTTAAAGTTCTTAGGTGCAAACTGAAACAATGTTATCTGTGTTTTAATTTGGCCGTTACTGTACCTTGTCCTTTCAAGTGTGGAAGTATCCTGGGGTAGTGTAGATGCAAATTTGTTGAAATCAACCCCGAGGGTAGGGCGGGGAAACAGGGGGTAAAATCTTACAAAGAACAACAGGGCTAAAGTTAATACTTAGGTGAGCGTTGTGACCTATGGGCATCTTATTTATGGGAGTTCTTCAGTAATGCAAGTTGTGTGTTTACTAGTATGTCCAAAGTCTTTAAGATAAAAACAAAGGCTTTCATTGGCTTTTAATTTTTGTCTATTAACAGTGGGAAGGGTATTTCAAACACATTTATATCTTCCAAAATTTCTTAAAGCATGATATTGGTTTTGGCGTTTGACAAATTTGCTCTTGATACAAGAAAAGCAAGACTCTTTTCCAGTTATATGCATATTGTCGGTCTTAAAGGTACTTGGACACAGATTTGAAGTTAATATTTTCTCATTTTTTCTGTATAATATCACGAATTATATATTTTAATAGAATTTCACACAAAAATTAATTAAAAATCTTATTTCATTTAAAAGTTATTAAAACTTTAAATTTTTTGATGAGTTTGATTGACACATCCTTGCACTTTCACAAATTTTAACTTCATTCTTAATCCTTAGGAAAAGTGGCAATTTTGATGTGTTTTAATGAGAAATATTAAAACTTTTATCAAGAAAAATAATCTTATTCAGAGTAGAAATGTAAGAAAGCAAAACACCTTCACAAGTATCGTCATTCCGAAATAAGAGATGCGAACAGAGTTTAGCAAAACGAGCACACTCGTGTTATGTACACAGTTTTTGTAAACAGGGCTCGAGTTCTGTTATTGTTTATATTTAGAATTCACCGGGTGCGTTCAATCGTCACAGTCTGCTTACCACAACTGCATGGACTGACAATATATTGTGTGTTTGTTTTGCTTTCGAACGTGTCTACTCTGAATTTTCTGGATTATAGTATTAATATTTTTCATTAATACAAAACGAGATTGCCACTTTTCCTAAGGATTAAGAATAAAATTAAATTTGTGAGAATGCAAGGATATGTCAATCAAACCCGCCGAAAAATTTGAAATTTCAATATCTTTTAAACGAAATAAGATTTTTAATTAATTTTTGTGTGAAATGCTATTAAAATATATAAGTCATAATATTATAGAGAAAATAATATCTTCGAATCTGTGTCCAAGTACCTTTAAGGAAGCTCTAAACACCAACAGAAACTGCTTTTTGGACTTGGAGAAAAATGTACCATATAAAGCTGTGCATACTGAAACTTTTTCATTCATTTATAACATAGGGTACCTGCCTTTTTTCTGCAGGAATAATGTTCAAAGACAATGGACTATTTGTAAGCAGAAATCACTGCTGTTTACTAACATTAGAGAAATTAATAAAAATAATGAATTAAATTACTTATGCTTGGTCTTATATAATGCTGGAAATACTTTAATCTAATAAAAATCGTGTGATTAACTGTAAATAACAATTTTTATAATCTTACTTCTAAGGGCAGATCACTCTAATTGCATAAAACTACCCTATTATTGGAGCTCTTTAGTGTGCAGTGTTTAGAGTGTCCTTAAAGGAAGGATATATAGATAACGAACAGTATTCGATATTAAAGTCCATAAAACAGTACAAAATAGGAGCAGAGCAAACACGGACCTCCGAAACATCAGAGGTGGGATCAGGTGCCATGGAGGAGTGAGCATCCCCTGCTAACCGGTCACAACCACCGTTTGCTCCTTTTCATGATCGGGAAATAACGGAAAAATCTGTCGTCAATTAATTGTATAATGGACTAACAATTAGTATGAAAAATGTCTCAGTGATAAATTGTGTATGCTGACAGAGGTCATTGTATCGACCATAGAACGTACGAAATGATGACTTTAAACGAGACTGTAGATATTCTTGTTTCATCAACTTGCTTGTCAATAATTTACCTCGTCTTAGAAATTGTTCATACGTAAAGCATGCTCTTGCATATCGAATCAACTGAGATATATACACTACGCATGCACCTGATGAAGGTATATTGCTGTATTAGTAAGGGAAGTTGACAATAGAAAAGTTAAAGTCATCACGTTTATCATATAACTTGGTTGTTAGATTACCGTTTACGTCTTTTTCAAGTAAAATAGCCTAGATAAAACAGATGTGTCAGACTCTGTGGTATCTTTTATCTCAAGCTCACCAGGATATATCGTATCGACATAGGAATGGAAATGACCATTGTTAATTGGCAATACGTCGTCGATATATCTAAATGTGGAGTTGAAGGCCACAGCAAGTGTTTACTTCTTTTCACGCATAAAATTTCGCACAAATTCTGCTTCATATGAATAGAAAAATAGGTCTGCTAATAACGGAGCGCAATTGGTACCCATGGGAATTCCAATAGATTGTTGGAATACCTGGTCTCCAAGAACCACATCGATATTGTCAATCAGAAACTCAAGCATCTCTTTGATGTCAACTTCAGAGTACTTGTGTGTGCAATCAGAATGTGTTTTAACAAAATAATTTTGCAAATGACCAATGGCCAGGTAAGTAAATTTATGAGTTCCAGTTTTATTGAATAAGCAGCTGTCAATGATATCAAAAAGCCTGGACTGTAATTTATCATGGGGAATGGTGTTTAAAGTTGAGAAGTAGTAAGTTTTTAAGCTGTTGATTTTGGTAAATTGTTCATAAGTTCTTTGGAATTTTTGAGTATCCACATCTGATTTACACCACTTTTTGAAAATATTGTTGCACAGTACTCTTGAAGTTTTTCCTTCACATTGTCAATATCTTAGTGAGGAGTAACGAAAGAGGCTTGGTTGAACATTTACTGGAACCCGCAATGTATCTTTATTTGTAAGGATTTTTATGAAGTTTTGGAATCCAATATATATAGGAATATGTGGAATATTAAAACTATTTAAAACTGACATATGATTTTGAAGAATTTCTTCCTCAGAAAGGGAAGTATGAGTATAAGTAGGACTTCCACTTGTAGAATTAAGTCCAAGTTCTAAAATACAATTTATATAAAGAACTTACAAACGAAGACAATGTTGTTACCTGCTTTGTCGGGAGGGACCAGTACGTACTGATCATGTAATCTATCTAATTCCTTTTTTCACTTCTGGATTATTGAATACAGAAGGATAGATGGTTTTCATATTGCCCCGCAATATTTTAATACGCGACTTTAACATGGATCTGATACATTTAATCCATTCTGACAAAGTGTCAACGTCTTCTTTTTCGTATCTAACCCATCGTCTGGTGTAATTTTCTACAGAATCCAAAGGAAGATGCCGTTTTTTACAGAATATACCTTTGTTCCTTTATCTTTAGACTCTAAACTTGTAGTCCGCCTCGGAAAACACATTCTTCAAATATCCTATAAATAAATATCCTCTCAATAAAGAATTGAATTGAATTATAAATGACTATGTGAAATATATAAAATAGTAAAACTGTAGTAAAACATGCTTATTACGAAGTATCAGGGGCGTACGATTAATCGAAAAGTTTACAATACATTTACATTCTAAAGTTATGGGGAGTGAAAATCACATGATATTAAAAGCGTCAATTCATCATAAGCGTGCTTTACAGCATTTATTATCATCTTCTTATGGTTCCTAAAATGTTTTCAATTCGTCTTAAGAAAGAAGTACACTGTATGCCAAAATAATGACATTGATTTCCGATAGGATATAGGAAACGGAATCCTTTGATACCTTGCAAATTTACGGGGAGGAGTAAATTTGTTAAGGTTGGAATATTTTAATAACGATTGTTAACGAGGGAAGTTATAAATATTGTCATGTTTTGTTTTGTTTTTTAGTAAAAAAAGGAAGACACAACTATGCACTGATGGATTTGTTAATTTATTTCTTTCAATTTTAGATAATTAATCATCTTGTTACAAAAAAGTTTCTGTTTTGTTTTCTTCCCTTTTTGTGACAAAACCAGGATTTAGCTTCGAGACTGCATGAATGGCACTTTTAATACATGAAAACTGATTGTCAATAATATTGCTAACAATTCAGATTCTAGAATCATGGCAGTTCGATTTTAATAGCTCCTTGTTGAGTTTAAATAAATAAATTAAAGAGGAATTCAATTCCAAAGTCTGTCTTTTTATGTTTTGGAGTTTAGCATGGTTTAGATCGATTGCAATCTCTTGCTTTTGCAATGCAGCCATTCAGACTCTTATACTCACAAGGAAACAGTTACGCTCGATGTGCTTCTTGGGCACATTGTTTCATATTATAGATCATCTTTGCGGCGTAGAATAACGGAAGAAAAATGTGCCAAAAAAGTCTATATTGTCGCTTTCCACTTCCAGGAAGTATCTATAAATAGAAACTTAGATTTTGGATTACATGCTGCAATAATGTGAAAAAATGTAACATTTCTGTTTTAATCACTTGGCTTGCAGATAAGCACTCTTTAAGTTAATAAAGTTCGTTCTTTTAATAAAGTTGCATGTCCAAATTCTATTTACACACTGGGGCTGGGGTGATTGGGGTTAAAACGTATTTCTGATGAAATTGTCTCGAATTCGAGTCGACTCCTCCCGACTTGGCGACGAACCAGTCAACATGTCCCTTAGTCCACTACCGAGATCAAACCCGTCTGGGAGTTCCAACCCTCCCGAGCTCGACCCCCCAACTCGTAGCACGCCGAGCCCTCTGAGGTCGTCCATAGACAATGTACCACCAAGCGGCACCTCTATACCACGTGATTCCTCTGGCCCAAGGAAATTGTAGCGTTCCATTCTGAACACTCTGATCTGGCCAGAAATATCGCCTATCCACAAATTTTCATGTGAATCCACGTTGAAACAACTTATACTGCCAGACATGTTGGCTAGAACTATAGATTGAAAGGTTGCCTCTTCGTCGACAACATGGATTAGGTTTGTCCCTGCGTCCAAAATGTAGTAGTTATCATTCTGGTCACTTGCAACTGACCGTGGTTGAAAGGGGTAGCTATTCGTGATATTTATACTATCATCCGATTGCTCAAGTCTTTTTAGCCCCCTCTTCCCAGTATATTTCTTAGGATACTTGAATTTTTTGACTGTCGATAGTGTCGTACTGTCTATAAAAAATACGCACTTCTTTGTCGTTTCGCAGAGAGCGATCTGTCCGGTCTTCTCATTAACAGTCATAGATGATACCTCATGAAGCTCAAGGTTCACATCGAGTGGTTGGATCTTCTTCAACATTTGGTCTGTGATAAATAGACCACTGTTGTTTAAATGTGTGTTATCAGAGTGACGACGCGTAGCAATTAGCAGACGACCATCATCGTACGCGTATAACGAGATGGGAACGCTGTTTTCTGTGGTTGTTGCAAATCTTAGTTCTTGTTGATCGCTCAGCAACAGAATTTCACCACTGGAAAAGGCTAATACAAGTGTACCATCACTAAATCGAGCTATGTCCTGGAGTACATTTTCGACATATTTTCTGTACATCTCCTGGCCATTACGGGAAAACTTGGCAACGAAGGGTCTGTTTGTTAAAACCCAGCACTCATTTTTGTCATCTGGAATTATCTTTCGAATACGCTCAAAATTATTGCATTTGAATGACGTACTAAGGTAAGCGAAGAACGCAGACTTCACGGTACTCCTGTAAGCATTTCCAATTCTTCGAAGAATTCGCAAATCTCGATGACCATCGTTTTCTTCGTCGCTGTCCTCGTCGAAATCGCCGAATTTTTTCTCATCCTTGTGATGATGACTTTTGTGGCAAACGCTGCAGAGGATGCTGTTACACTCATGACAGTGCTTCAGTTTTCGTACCTCCCTTGCTCCGCAAATGTCACACGTCTCCTCTTGTTGTGGCGCGGATTTAAAATAATTGTCAAAGAATCCTTGAACTCCATCTTTCGGAATGAAGACGTCCTGTCTGCAGATTGGACACTTGACGGAGGAATCTGAATTTGAAGGAGTAGCAGCTATAATGTTGTCAATACACGGACTGCAGAACGTGTGAGAGCAGGGTAGGATTTTCGGAACTTTATCTGGAGTTGAAAACTGATAAGCACAAATTGGGCAGTTTGAGTCGTCTTGTTGTTGCTGATCATCCATTTATTGTTACATCAACAGAAAAACAACAAAATATTATAATATATAAACCAAAACTCCAAACAATGTCCAAATGTTAGTTGTTACTCACATGCCGATCGAGGTTCAGAACAAAATTTTCAACATTCAGTGAAAATTTTCAAAGTTTAAAAATAGCTCATGTTGCAGCTCAAAGTCTGGGAGGGAATTATTTTTCAAGGACTAGCTGTAATTTATATTATACATATGGCACATCCTCTTCCTTTTCACCAGAGAAAAACTTCCCTGTGTTAAATAAGTCCAGAGAGTATATGGCTGAGAGACATGTATCTAGCTATAGCAGGATTTTTCCTGGTTAATGGTTTCAAGTATCACCATCCTGTAGAACTTTGATATAGAGTCAAGTGCTATGTATTACGCAATGCATGGTTAAGTCATAGGCATAAGTGTCTTATAAATATATATACTGTACTATATTTATCATAACTACAAGGCGGGGAAAAAAATTAACACGTGGGTAAATGCACGACAAGCACTCGTTCATATAGTGTGAAAGGAGGGGTGTCAGAAAAGAGTATATTTTGCCGTTAAAATTTTTTGCATGGAAAATATTATCCCCACCCACCCAATCTTCTCACCCCCCCCCCCCTCCCCCTAAAAACAACAACAACCACAAAAACGCATATATATTTTTAGCAGCAAACATGTACAAATGTTATGACACTCATTGCATTAATTCATTTTCTTTTTACAACAGTGCATTTAGAATTTTGCCATGAAATAAGATTTTGTAGTAATTCTTTGATAGTTTTTATCATTTTCCGGAATGAACGTTCATTGTCGACATCGGTGTGGTGGGGCGTAAAGGGAATGGAAAGGGAGGGGGTGTTCAAAAATCGTTGAATGATTGACGAATGGTTGTCCATTGGTTCCTTTTTAAGGGCTGGTCCCATAGCCCACGATCCCAATATAAAGTAACACAAATATAGACAGACAATTTGAAGAGAATGTGAAATGTCCAGTATGAGAAAACACAGCAGTCGTCCAAAAAATATCTACCAGAAAAAATCGGTATATCTTCAGCATGTTGGCAGATGTTTAAAAAAAAAAAGCGATGGCAGAAAATCAGCCTTATGACAAAATGTGGTGTCTCTTTATTTTAATGGAAAACTACGTTTCTTTGTTTTTTTCTTTGTACTTCTAAAACAACACTCTTTGAATGCAGAGATAAGATCTTCATACCATTATCACATGTGTCTCCTGTTATACCAACAAGGTGGCATCTACATAATATTTGAGGGGAAAAAATAATGCTTATCGATAGCAGTGTTTTTGAGTTCAAATTGGTATAACATATATTATTTAAGCGAAAACAAAACGAGAAAATGTTCTTTAACATTTAAAGTCTGCAACAATCCATGTAGCAGATGATCAGGAAGAGAACAAAAGGCCCATGAGCCACAATGCTCACCAGTAAAACCAAATTAATTTTTGAAACAACAGTATAATTTTTGTCAAGAAAAATTTTCTCAGAAAAGTTTTGTTTATTCCTCAGAAATGATTTATTTATCATTATTTCCTTTTAAAAAATGAACATTTTCTTTAAATACGTACTTCATTTATTGAATATGATTTTTATATATTCTGCACGCTTTGTTTACTCATCTCTTTGAAATCTATTATATATTATAACGATCAACATGCCACTTTGATATCTGCGGACTAACGCTTCAAAACATTTAAATTTACAAATATTTTTATCAGACATGATCTTATATGGAAGATATGATGTAAATTTAAAATTTCAGTTATTTTTTAGAGAAACAAGCGAAATCCATAGGCGTCGGAAGCAATTTGAAAGTTGGGGGGAGGGGGGGGCTAAACCAACAAAAAAGGTACCCCATACTTTCAATGCCTATATAATGTCTATCTTTGCAAAAAAAAGTGAGGAAGGGGGTCTAAGCCCCCCCCCCCTCCCGATTCCGACGCCTATGAATTCAGAGAATTTGTTTCACCTTCCTTGGACAATTTAAATTACACTTGGATTAGTGATGTCTTTATTGATAAGCAGTCTATTCATTTTTACATCAATGATTATATTTAGCATGTAAAAGTTAAAAACTCTTCGACACTTCCAAATGGCGTTTTTTGAGAAAGATTGATTAATAATTTATTTTCATACCAATAAATCTTTTGATATTTACTTGAAAAAGTATGCAGTCTGATGGAGTAAGTGAAACTGACCATGCAATGCAAAGAATTTAGTTTTCTGATCACACATTTAAAGGATCGATGGTGTGCGTAGATACAGGAGTGGATGTATATTTGAGACGTTGATAAAGGTTTGACTTATTCAACCCCACCCGCTACTTCCTAAGGCCTGGGACCCTACAGAATATAATAAAGAAGAAAAAATGAGCAAATTGGATCACCTCGCCCTTTTTCGTCACACGCTAGAAAAAAAAAAGCTGGCGTGCTACGGAAAAGGGCGAGGTGATCCGACTGTATCTGTGACGTCACTTAAACGTAACAATCAGTGTGACGCAACAATCATCACTACAACAAAAAGCGAAGAGGAGAGGCAAAACACGGAGGTAAAAGTCACCCAGATATATCTCTTTTTAGATTAATACAGCGTCATACATTAGGATATTCTGTTTCGAATACGTGTAAAAGAACTTAGGTATTTGTATCATGATAATGTGTTTTTTTTTCTTTTCGTAGAAGTAGAAAAATGATGGACTACAACGCAATTTTAGATTTCGGAGAGAACCCTGTCACAGATGTGGTAAGTTCACTTAAATTCTCTCCTATGTAATGTTTACATACTTAACTATTGGAGCCCAAACCTTAATTTGAAAATAAAAAATATATCCAATTCCAAGTAATTTAGCTATTTCTGAAATTACTTTATTTTTTGGATTTCCCAAGTATTTAAAATTATTAATTATGATCCCGAGATCTGGCCAATACCCTCTTGTTTTTATATTGTCATACGGTTCCCAAATCTGTCCATAGTCAAACGCATTTAGAGGGGCCAGTGGGATACGCCCCTGCTATTTTCAGGTTGTAAAAATAACGAAAAAAAAGCCTTGAATCTCTCTCCTGAACACCCCCCCCCTCCTCCCGGAAACACGGATTCCTCTTAAAATGATAAATATCAGAGTCATCTATCTGAAGAAAACTAAACTGACTCAAGAAAGACCCACCTGATGGGATTTTTAATTTTGCATTTACCGGTATTCCCGTCCCAGTTCATTTGACTTTGAGAGGCTGCTTCTCGGGAATGGCAAAGGAGGGGGGGGGGGTAAGGTATTCTGATTTTTTTCTTGTGGAGGTTGTTTTTGTGTTTTATTTTGTTTTCTTTTTGCTGGTCAATAATGCACCCCTGTTAGATTTGGCTTTTTACGGACCTTCTAGTCCTAAAGCAAGCAATTTCAAAAGGGGGGGGGGGGGGCGGGTATGCACAACTTGACATTTTTTTTGGACATTACAAAGTAAACATTCCTTGACATGTAATATATATATGGTCATATTTATAAGGTCATCAAAACACATTACAAAGTAAACATTCCTTGACATGTAATATATATATGGTAATATTTATAAGGTCATCAAAACCGATTATTGAGGGGTGCATTCATTTTTCCCCTTAATCATTTTTATGCATTCTGTCAAATATTTCAACTTGCTGATCAAATGAATATTTTCAGGACACAAAACTCAAGATCCTAAAGTTTGATTATTCATGGGTTGATGCTGTGGAGGAGGAAGAGAGATGTATGGAGGTACAGAAAAGAAATTATCTATGTATAAGTTACCCAATAGAAATTATCTATGTATAAGTTATATAATAGAAATTATCTATGTACAAGTTATATAATGGAAATTATCTTCATAAAAGTTGTAATAGAAATTATGTATATGATAATCATATAGAAATTATCTATTTAAAAGCTATAAAATAGAAATTATCTATGTATAAGATGAATATAAAATAGAAATTATCTATATTATACAAATTTTCTATGTATAAGATGAATATAAAATAGAAATTATCAATGTATAAGATAAATATAAGGGAAATTATCTATGTTTAATTAATAGAAATATTAGTTTACCAGTACCTTCTTGTTTTTATATTTATAGAAAAATACCCCCCTTTTTGAGTGATTTTAGGTTTTTACATTTTTCTTTTAAACAATCTATCAATCAAATTATAATTTTGTGCCATAAATGGTTTTTGTAAGGTTTTTTCTAAATAAAATTAAGTTGATACACATTTACATGCTAATGTTTCATATATCCCCATTTTTTTTTTTATCTGGAAGGAGGAACAAAAGCAGAAAAGACAGATGGAGAAAAGATTGGAGAAAGAAATTGTAAAAGAGAAGAAGAAAAACATCAACACAGATGACAACAGGTATGATCATGCAATAACTGACCCAAAAATAATTATTGTATTCCAATATGCGATATGTTCTGTTATCAATGTTTGGTGGTACATTTAATGACAGAATTTATAAAATATTGTAGTCATCTGTATTTTTGTAGAGTTGCAACACCTTTAGATTTTGGAGATGAGGCAGTGAAAAATTGGGTAAGTATATGCATTTATAATCTGATTTGTATCGATCTTCTCAAATACTCAACAGATATTGTTGCAAAACTATTTATATTTCCAATGTCTTTATCAGAGATAAAACTTCAAATAAGGTAATGGCTTTATAACCCCATGAAGAGATTTGCTCAGCACACAACACAACTTCATGCTTTTTCGCTGCATGTTGCTTAAGTAATATACCTGGCAGGGATGCTGAGATTTCCTCTAATAGCTTTATTGAAAATTATATAACTGATTTAAGGATCAGGTAAAAGATATAAATATAAGGAATAACTGTCTGGTTTTTATGCACCCGGATCGATAGATCCGGGGCTTTGTCTGTCTGTC
Organism: Saccostrea cuccullata; assembly: GCF_032062105.1. NCBI lineage: Eukaryota > Metazoa > Mollusca > Bivalvia > Ostreida > Ostreidae > Saccostrea > Saccostrea cuccullata. The sequence goes on from NW_026925015.1 coordinate 16,072, forward strand.
TGTTGTCAACTTAAACTTCACCATAACTTTTGAACCATGAGAGATAGAAACTTCATATTTAGTATCCACACTCCACTAGTTAAACTCTTTCAAATAACACCAAGTCAATGACCCTGTGACCTTGACTGTGACCTATATGCTAAAAAGCTTTTTAAAACTTTCCCCATAACTTTTGAACCATGAGGGTTAGACTTCATATTTCGTGTGCACACTCCACTACTTAAGCTCTTTCAAATGACACCAAGATTAATGACCTTGTGACCTTGACTGTGACCTATATGCTAAAAATATTTTCTTTTTTTAACTTTAGCCATAACTTTTGAGCCATAGGAGAGAGAGACTACATATTTGGGATGCATACTCCACTAATTAAGTTCTTTCAAATGACACCAATGTCAATGACCTTGTGACCTTAACCTATATGCTAAAAATAGCTTTTTGGAATTTTGTTGCTGCCAGGTGCATCGTGTTTCACAAACACATCTTGTTTGTTTTTATAATGGTGATCAATTAATTTGCACGAGTAATAATTTTGTACATAAAATTTTTTGGCATTTATGCAAATTATCACGCAAGCTAATTGATTGATTACATCAGTTTTTGCTAAATAATATCCATCAGACAGGAATTCATTTTTGATAATCAAGGTTATTTACAGGTGCCTCAAAACATTTTAAGTCCAACTTTATATATTGCAGGTTTTCATGCATTTGAAGACATATATAAATTATACATGTCTATTTATGTTTAACATATTTTTTATTTGGTTGTTCTGTATTTAGGAAACAAAGCTCCAGATCCTCAAGTTTAGCTATAGTTGGGCAGATCAGGTTGAAAAAGAAGAAATAGCAGCAATTCAGGTAAAATTTTTGCTGAATGAATCAAATTTCAATTTTATAATACCACTCTGACTTGCATTTGTGATTATTTTCATTTTTGATAAGGCAACACTGACATCCCAATTAACATTTTATTTTTGTAGGAGACAAAATTTGCCGAGAAGAGAGTTCAAAATGAGGAAAATAAAACAAATAATAGAAGCTTTGGAAGAACCCTTACAAAAGAGCAAACAAATTCTCATATGGAGGAAAAGACTGGAGGTACCCTTACAAAAAACCAGCTGGCAAAGTCTCATATGGAGGAAAACAAAACAAAGAATACTGGCACTGGAGGAACCCAAACAAAAGACCTGGCAAAGTCTCATATGGAGGAAAACAAAACAAAGAATACTGGCATTGGAGGAGCCCAAACAAAAGACCTGGCAAAGTCTCATATGGAGGAAAACAAAACAAAGAATACTGGCATTGGAGGAATTCAAACAAAAGACCTGACAAAGTCTCATATGGAGGAAAACAAAACAAAGAATACTGGCACTGGAGGAACCCAAACAAAAGACCTGACAAAGTCTCATATGGAGGAAAACAAAACAAAGAATACTGGCATTGGAGGAATCCAAACAAAAGACAGGACTCATGCAAACTCTCTTTTGGAGGAAAATAAAAACTCTCCTAGGGGGTTAGTCACCTTTTTCAGTTATTTTTTAACCTTTGACATTGTTAATTAAATAAATATTAATATCTTTAAGGTATTTTTCCCCTCTTTCAATCAGTATACCCTGCAATATATTTCCACAGTAATTCTTTTTCCAGGAAGAAATAACTGAGCTATATTTTATTGTCAAGTCTGATACAATTAACTATGAAAATATGAATTTCATTTTTCAATTACATTAGGGCAATTTAATATATACATGATATAAAAGCTTGCAAACTTATTTCAATTTAATTAATTACAGGAAGCTAAAAGCTTTAATAAGAAAGCGCAAAGAAAGGGAACAAGCTAATGCGTGTATCATGGAGGAAAATAAAACAAAGAATTCTAGAAATGGAGGAATCCTAACCAAAGACAGGACAAACCCTCATTTGGAGCAAAACAAAACCAAGAATACTGGCTCTAGAGAAATTCTTACTAAAGATCAGGCAATTGCAAACTCTCCTAGGAGGTTAGTTACCCTTTCCTTACTTCTTTTCCCACTTTTGACATTGTTTGATAAATATTAACATGATTTTTTTTTCTTGCTGTAAAATGATAGATTCCAACATGTTTTCCACATTAATATTTTTCTAGTAAAATCAACTGAATCATAGTTATTATTATAACCCCCGCTTGAAAAGCGGGAGGATATATAGTAATCAGTATGTCCGTCCGTCTGTCCATACATCTGTCTAGCTGTACATCCGTCCATCTGTCTGTCTGTCACGCTTTGGGGTACCAATCTCTTATCCGCAACTCCTCTCATACCACTGAATGAAATTTGATGAAACTTTCATAGAATCTTTATTACATATTGCCATTGTGCACCTCGACACATATTGTGGGTTTTCCATAGCAAACTATGGACACTGCCTTTTTATACATATGGGAGGCGGGGGGTATCATTTAGTGAGCTCATTGCTCACAGTACCTCTAGTTTTTTTACATCAATCCTGATAATAAAACCTAGGAAAATATCGATATGGATTTTAGAATACCGTAAATCTGGAATTTTTGCAGTAGATAATTTTTTTGCAAATTTGCGAGTGCATTGCATTCACAAAAAAATTTTTCTTAAAAATAAATCACCAATAAGAAAATGTAAACAAAGCAGTGGTCATTCACTAAATTTTGAAACGTAAAAATTAATCAACAGCATTTTGACCCGAATTTGCAAAATAAAATCGACGTAAAAATTTCCAGATTTACGGTATCACTTTCTGACATATAGCTAAATTTTAAGCTTGCAAACTTATTTAAGATAATTTAATTATTTACAGAAAGCTATCAGCTTTTATCAAAAAACGCAAAGAAAGGGAACTTGCAAAGGCCTTGATTGAAAGAGAAAACATAAAGAAAGTACAGGTAAAATGATCAATTCTATATTGAACAACTGTGATTTACTTGTCTGTTTAAACTTTCCTGAAAGCTATTTAAATGGAATAAGAACCAAAGTTGCAATAATAAGATTATTATTGAGTATAATAGGAACAAAAGGGTAAACAAACCATTTCTTCCATTATTTTAGGCTTCTGATTCCACAAAACAAAAAGATCCATTGGATACGAAAAAGGCATTAGATCTAGAAGCATTTGGAGATAAGAAGGAATCCCTTGTTCCAGAGACTCCAACGGATGTAAAGAAAGATGGTCATACACTGGAGGAGCTCTTGAAGGACAAAAAAATAGCAACATCACTTGGAGATACTGAGAAATCAGTAGTGTTTGGTGCAAACATGTCTCAGAAATCAATTGCCAATGGATCAGAAGCATTTGTCAAACCAGCAGTTCAGAAAAAAGCATGTGACAATCAAGGAGTCCAGGATAAGGTGGGTGAGGATAAAGTGGACAGCAAGCCAGATATCAAGAAGGAAGTGGATGAAAAAACAGAAATGAAGGAAGAAGTGGATGAAAAACAAGAATTCAAGAAGGAAAAGGACAAAACAGATATCAAGGAGAAAGTGGATCATAAACCAGATATCAAGGAGGAAATGGATCATAAACCAGATATCAAAGAGGAAGTGGATCATAAACAAGATATCCAGGAGGAAGTGGATCATAAACAAGATATCAAGGAGAAAGTGGATGATAAACCAGATATCAAGAAGGAAGTGAATCATAAACCAGATATCAAGAAGAAAGTGGATCATAAACAAGATATCAAAGAGGAAGTATATAATAAACCAGATATCCAGGAGGAAGTGGATGATAAACAAGATATCAAGAAGGAAAAGAACAAAACAGATATCAAGGAGAAAGTAGATCATAAACCAGATATCAAGGAGAATATGGATCATAAAAAAGATATCCAGGAGGAAGTGGATCATAAACAAGATATCAAGGAGAAAGTGGATGATAAACCAGATATCAAGAAGGAAGTGAATCATAAACCAGATATCAAGGAGAAAGTGGATTATAAACCAGATATCAAAGAGGAAGTGTATGATAAACCAGATATCAAGATGGAAGTGGATCAAAAACCAGATATCAAGGAGAAAGTGGATCATAAACAAGATATCAAAGAGGAAGTGTATGATAAACCAGATATCCAGGAGGAAGTGGATGATAAACCAGATATCAAGAAGGAAAAGGACAAAACAGATATCAAGGAGAAAGTAGATCATAAACCAGATATCAAGGAGGAAGTGGACCATAAACCAGATATCAAGGAGAAAGTGGATGAAAAACAAGAAATCAAGAAGGAAAAGGACAAAACAGATATCAAGAAGGAAGTGGATCATAAACCAGATATCAAGGAGGAAGTGGATGAAAAACAAGAAATCAAGAAGAAAAAGGACAAAACAGATATCAAGAAGGAAGTGGATCACAAACCAGATATCAAGGAAGAAAAGGAGGACAACCCAGAAGCAATGAGATTAGAAGTCAACGAAGATCAAAAGATGACACTTGAGGTATATAATACACAGCATTCACATGTACTTTGCAGAAGAATTATGAATTACAATTATGATGGCAAAAGAGACTTGTAAAAATTCTTATTCATTTACATACTTTTAATGTCCTTTCTATACTTTTTGAAAGTTATTTAAAAAAATACTTTCAGCTTTTGAATAAGGATGATGATAAGTATGGTGATGATGAAGATGGCAATGCTGATGATGATGATGATGACGGATTGTTTGGTCCAAGAAAGCTATTCTTCTTTGGCATAGATTATTTTAAGGTAAAGCAAAACTACATTACTTCATAACTTTCTCAATTTGAATAGTGAGAAGAAGAAAGTATTTTATTTTTAATGACAATGTAAATTATTAAATTGCATCTATATATTTATTGTCTTCACAAATATTTCAAAGACTTCTAATCAATCAAAATATAAAGAAAATGTCATTCCCTTCCATCCTTATGTCAACCATGCATATAGTTCAGGCTATTTTTACATAGTAAATGCAAATGATTAAATTCAGTTCTTGTTAAAATATTTCATTAATAATTTTTTCCTAATTTTTCATCCAATACAGGATTCTGGAAAAGCCACATGGCAAAAAGAAGCAAGAGAGAAAGAATGCAACAGATAAAATTTAATGAAACTACTTAAGAAATAAATTTTTTCTCACAAAAATAAAATTAATAACAGAACTAAAGGTTTTGTTCTTTTTGAAGACATATGTAAGGAAGCATCATTGATTAGGTCCCTTGCAAAATCTTCCATGCAGAAATGAGGCAAATCTGTTATGGATCTACATGTAGTGTGACAAATAAAGTTCTGTATGAAAATTATCAGACATTTTGTGAACCAATTTATATTTCAGTTGATATGTGTGCATCAACTCTTTTGTTGAACTAAAAGTAATCTAAAGGAAAAATGGACACTTCAAATTGGAAAGACAAAAATATCTTAATTAGTTAATAACCACGAAGGAAATGCAATTACATAAAAACATAAAGTTCAAAGGCCTTGACAGTCATTTGAGTATAATACAAAAATGTAAGAAGTATAAAATGAAATAAACTGATAGATGAAACCCAAAACCAAGAGGAATCTAGCATCTAAAACAAGCCTGGTAGTGTGCATACTTAGGTGTATCATCCATGCAAGATTAGTCATAGGGTTTAAAGTAGTGTCGAACGATGCAAGTATCGGTTAGTAAAACTACTATTTGGTTACTCGAAAATACAAGATGTGTTTTTGAAACACTGATGCCCCCGTATGGCAACATAGTGAAGGTTAAGCTTTCTTAATTGCAGATAAGCAGGTACGTCGGTACCTATAGTAAGGCCTTTCACAAGAAATACAAGAAATACAAATATGAAATATAAAACCCTAGCACTACCTGTTCAAAGGTTATGACCAAGGTTAACGTTTTTAAAGGTAGGACAAACTCTGGGGTCAAGGTCAAAGGGTCAAGGCTGTTGGTTTCTAAAGAAAGGCCTTGTCTGAAAGATTACATACGGGAAGTATGAAAGTGCTGGCCCTTACCATTCAAAAGATATGGCCAAGGTTAACGTTTGTAAAAAGTAGGTCAAACTCCAAGGTCAAGTTTAAAGGGTCAAAGTTGTTGATATCCAATGAAAGGTCTTGTTACAAGGATTACATATGTGAAGTATGAAAGATCTAGCCCTTACTGTTCAAAAGATGTGGCCAAGGTTAAAGTTTGTAAAAAGTAGGTCAAACTCCAAGGTCAACGTGTCAAAGTTGTTGATATTCAATGAAAGATCTTTTTACAAGGATTACATTTGTGAAATATGAAAGCCTAAGCCCTTACAGTTCAAAAGTTACAGCCAAGGTTAAAGTTTTATTGCAAGTACAGAAATGTCCAAGGTAAAGGTCTAAAGGCCAAAATTGTTGGTTTCAAATGAAAGGTCTTGACACAAAGAACTGATATTTGAAATATAAAATTCCTAGTATCTATTGTTTAAGAATTAGGACCAAAGTAAAAATTTGGATTTTTGTGTAAAAATGAGTCAAACTCAAAGGTTAAGGTCAAAGGGTCAAGATTCTTGATATCAAAATGAAAGGACTTGTCACTAGTTCTAACCCTTCAAAAATTATGCCCAAGGTTGTATTTGAAGAGTAGGTCAAACTCCAAGGTCAAGGTCAAAGGGTCAAAGTTCTTGGTATCCAATAAAGCGTCTTCTCACAAGGATTACATATGTGAAGTAAGAAAGCCCTAGCCCTTACCGTTCAAAAGTTATGGCCAATGTTAAAGTTTTTTTCATAAGTACGGGAATCTCCAATGTCAAGGTTAAAAGGTCAAAGTTATTGGTACTCAATGAAAGGTCTTGCCACAAAGAATATATGGTGTGAAGTATAAAAGTCCTGGTCATTTTTCTACGTTGAAATTTGACCCCCTGGACAATATTCTACGTTAAAAAAGGACCAATTTTTTTGTAGAAATTATGGCCTTGGGGTCGTTTTTCTCCGTGTGCACTGTAGGCAAATGACTTCGTAGAATAATGACCCCTCGTCATTTTTTGATGCAAAACATTCGTTTTGGTAGGAATATTCTTGTAAGGCGTTATATCCAGCAGCCTGCTTATGATATGTAGTGTTCATTTCTAAAAGCTTTGAAGCTTAAATAACACGTGTGCTTGCTTAGAAAATTAGAAACAAGATGTGTTTGTGAAACACTGATGACCCCGTATGGCAACATAGCCGCAAAGATTAAAGTTTTCTTAAATGCCAGTTTAATTAATTGGTACAAAAATAGGGTATTCTCTGTGGAAAACAATTGTGAAATTTGAAAGTAGGCCAATGTTAAAGTTTTTTTTCAAAAAGTACAAAAGTCTGTCAAGATCAAAAGGTCAATGTAATTGGTATCCAATGAAAGGTCTTGCCACATAGAATACTTATGTAGAGTATGGAAGCCCTAGCCCTAACCGTTCAGAAGTTATGGCCAAGGTTTAAAATTTTTAAAAGTAGGTCAAACCCCAAGGTCAAGGTCAAAGAGTCAAAGTTCTTGTTATCAAATGAAAGGTCTTGTCACAAGGATTAAATCTGTAAAGCACTAGCCCTAACCGTTGAAAAGTTATGGTCAAGGTATCAATATGTAAAGTCGTCAGTTTACATATTATATTTATGTTTATAGTTTTTTTATCCGTCCATCCGTCTGTCTGTCCGCAAAAACTTAAACCTTGCCCATAACTTTTGACTGGATGGGACTATGGTTCTTATATTTCATGATCACAGGTGTATTTTTTACAAGACCTTTCTTTGGGTACATTTTCTACCTTTTGACCTTGGAGTTAACCGTATTTGTATTTGCAAAGTTAGTGTCTAAGAAATCTCAGAAGAAGAGGATGTTACAGCAACCATTTGTCAGGTGTCTGTAGGCTAAAAGTGTTGAAAAAGGAAGTTTTTTTTAATGAATTTATAGTTATGTGTGAACTATTATTCACTATTTATTATTAGATGTACATTTTTGCCCGCTTGGGGGATTTTTTTACATCATTATAAATCATTATAAGAACGTTCTCGATGTGCATAGGCGTCGGAACCGGGGGAGGGTAGAAGGGGGGCTACCCCCCCCCCCCCCACTATTTTTTGCAAACATAGACATCGCCACACTTTCAACAGACACGGTACACATTAGGTCAAAAAGGGTAAATGAATGGAGTTGGAAGAAATTTTGCTACTGATAAAAGTTCGATCCTACCCCCCCCCCCCCACACACACTAAAGAAGTAGACAATTCCACCCTATTTATTTCCTTTTTTTTGTAGGTTTGCAATTTTTTCTTCCAATTACCCCCCCCCCCCCCCCCAACTTTCAATTTGCTTCCGACGCCAATGATGTGTATGGTATTTCCCGTACAGGTAAAAATATAGTACGCGTACCTTAAATTAGGTATTTAAAAATGTATTTTAAAGCAGAATGCATACAGATATATGTAAGTATAAATGTAAGAGCTAAGGGAATTGAATTTATATAATTAAATTTATTACGTTGCTTTTCTTGCTTTTATGGTATATTTTTGGATTTGTGAAAATTTTCAAATATGAATTCAAATGGTTAAAAGTGCTAATTTCGGGTGCCTCCCTTCAAGTTTATGGTTATCAGAAACAAATCATGCCATTTTCGGAATGAAACCTTTGAATGATAAAAAAAACTCCCAAAAATATAAATTTATGCTCCTCGATGAATTAATATTAATTGGGATTCTGCAGGCCAAGAAAATCCATACCAGATACATTGATTATATGATGCTGCTATTAAAGATATGCTATCAAATATATTTTGGAAAGGAGTAGTTCACCCTCCTTACATTTGAAAGTATAAAGAAAATATCATGGGTTTTATTGTAAAAAGTGGATGTCATTTTTCAACATGTGTGGACTCGTAGAATTACTGGTCTGGAATGTTTTTCCTACGATCGAAAAACGACCCTACTTGTCGTAGAATATTGACCCTGAGTCATTTTTCTACGTAGAAAATATTCTACGGTCAATATTCTAAGGGGGTCACTTTTCGTCGTTACAATGGCATAGAAGTACTTAAAAAGCAAACTGCTCCAAAAAACTGTAACCTGGGACGCCGACGCCGAGAGTATCACACATAAACTTCCCCCAACTTCGTTGAGGTGAGATAAAAATTAAAAGAGCATGAATTACCGGTATTCCCTGTCCAGTAAAAGAGGAACACAGCCTGAGCCACCTAAAAATATCTAGCAGAAAAAGCAGTATATTATATCTTTGATTTGTTTGCAGATGCTTATTTTTATTAACAAATGACGACAGGAAATAAGTTTGATGACAAAAAGTACATGTACATGTCATTTTTTCAGAGTTCTTTTAGAGCTACAGTACAGGCAACGCGGATCCCGTATTAGACCGCGTCCCCTCCGCGGTGTATTAATCCTTTCCGCGTTACACCGTCGCGGGTTTTGATCGCGGTGCTACCTGAGACCGTGTTTACACCGCGGCGGGGCCCGCTACCGTTATTCTTCAGCTTACATGTTCTTACCTGTAAAGTATTGTCGATTTTTAATCGTGTCGAAATGAGGGGGGGGGGGGGGGGGGAGGATTACGACCACATTAAT
>NW_026925016.1:0-25411 GCF_032062105.1 Saccostrea cuccullata
TTTTACTTAATATTTTTCTCAAATGGTCCAGTATCAATATGACGTACTAAGTTAAAGTAACAAATAGGCTATATTTATCAAAATTATAACACAAACTTGCAATAGATCAATTGACAATTAATTCTAAAATGAGGCTCATTCTCAAGTCGAGTGTCTGATTTCATAATCTTCTTACAGGGGTCTGATAGGCCATATTTCAGACTATGTGGGCGAAATATGTGTGGTTGAATTTCTTTCATATTATATATTAAGAGAGTATCCTAAAACAAAATATCAAAGTTTCAGAAAAAATTGAATTTGAGGAAAAATTTGGCCTATCTATTGTGTCTTACCTTAAGGTAGGATTCTTCTCATATTTCTAATATTTAAAAATTTATGAAATTTTCACAGAATCAAGAAGACAATATCAGTAAGTGATAGTATCAGTAAAATTAATTTCGACCGTTTTATATCAGAGACAAGGTCAGGTCAAGGTCATTATCTTTTTCCTTGACATTAAGAATAAAAAACAACTGTTGCCAATCATGTTGTACCTACTTCTATTTCAAAAGTTTAATGATTGTTCTTTTTGCATTAAAACCAATTACCATATCGGGTCTAAAGCATGATATTACCAAAATTACATAAATAGTTTAACTTCACTGGATATTGGCTAATCCGAATTTTCTCTGTTTTTCTTAATTTTTTAGGATATATTAGTTATTTTCATATGCTTCCTATATTTAACTTTTTCTTATTTTCACATATAATAAAGTAGTATTATAAATGTACAAAATGATACAAAAACAAAAAATTTTGATCGTTTACTAAGAACTCAAAACTTCAGTCGTAATCTCTTTTGTTGTTGGTTGAGTAGCTGTTGATTCTGGAAAAGTTGGTTTTGTTTGTTTTCTTGTTGTAATTTCTGTTGTTGAAGGAGATTTTGTTGAAAATATTTTTGGAGTTATTTTTATTCTAGGTTTGGATTTTTGAGGATAGAAATTTTTAGTTGATGTTCTCCTTGACGTTTTTATCGACGCAAATGTCGTTTCTATCTTTGGCAATCGTAATGATGTTGCTGAAGTTGTCGGTCTTCCTGAAATCTTCGAGACTGTTATTTCATAAAGATTATGCACAAAAATTGAAAAGAAAAATAACGCTAAAGGAAAGTATGTAGTTTTCTTAATTTCTTATCAATGACAATAAAATACAATAAAATACAAATCAGAGACCGCTTATCATAGAAAAATTATAGTTTTGAATTCTGATACATATGAAAATAAATGTCTACACAAATCAACAGATAGGGGACCACAGGACAGGAGATATTATGCAACACGTGTACAAAAAATAAATGACAAACCACTAGTAAATATATTTTCAAATCATACATACTTAAATAGAAAACCTTCGGTTCAAATGTTTCATTTATTCTTGACATGAGATTATCTGTAGAATGTGCGTGCATTATAACATTTAGGTTATATGTTATTCTGATGCCTAGAAATGATTTTCAAGGTATTTCATTATAGATATCAAATAGGAAAAAAAGGTTTATAAATACAGAGAAATTGACCAGAATGATTAAGATACCTACCTTTAAGACGTAGCCGAAATCCTTTACCCGTAAATATGTCGAAATTCGAGAAGAGAGTGATCATTATTTTGTTTCCTCTTGCTACTCTATTTGCTGTTCGCCTCCCACATTGTTTAAAGAGTCCAAAAATATCTTGTGATTTCCTCTATCTAGTAAAAAAATCGTTGTTTAACTTTACCTTACAATTGGGACACAATTTACAATTTGTTTTCGCTTTTGAGATATTACAGGTAATTTATATCATTTTTATCGCTTTGATATGAGACTTTGTAAGATAAATACTATATACATATGTCCATTTCGAAATGCTCTTAAGCATTTTATAGATTGTTTCAATTTTTCTCTACATAAAAATACGAGAATTAACATAAACCAATCCAAAAAACCCTGTCTGGTATAATTATCTAGTATGTCGGATCGATTTTCATTTCAAAGGTTATAATTTAGACCTTCTAACATATACAGTTTATTGCAGAAACCTTCAAGTAGTCATAACAGGCATATCCTGCAGTTTGGTGAATATCCAAATCTATCCTTATATGTATCTCTTCTGTTATGTCAGGTGCTGTCACCATCCACGTATAAGTTGTACTCCTCTCGTAGTTTTTCCTAGGATATCCTGGTGATTCTATCGTTATCTCCTGAGACAAAGGCAGATTTATTTTCTTTGACATAGTGTGAACTCCGAAAGAAGTATCTGAATTATAAATTAAAAACCACAGTAAAATATGATGTTTTCTACGAAAACATCAACTTTAATACAAAATATTATATTTTCATTGTTCAATCTATAATTCAAATGTCAAGTTAAGATTAGATTAATGTTGTTTAACCTGAGTATACGATGATTTTCCGCTAAAATCGTGGATAACTAGCTTTTTATCCTACAATAATAGGCGAAGCAAGTTGAAATTTTCAGCAGTTTTAATACTTATCAAATTTAAAAGCATCTCAATTTTTTTTATTTTATAAGATTTATACTAAAACTGAATAAAGTTTTTTTTGTTGTTGTTTAACGTTCCTTTCAAGAATTTTTCACTTACATGGAGACGCCAATATTTACCGGTGGAGGGTTTCAAATTTTGACCAATATTCGGCACTCAGGGCCATTCAGAAGTGAGGGATTTTTTTGTGTCAACACCTACTGCGACACGGGGTCTCATCCGAAGGAACGGTTTCCACATCCTACGGTGGAGTTCGAATCAGCGAGGTAAGGATCAGAGAAGATGTTGTGACAACTGAGCCACGCGGGTGACAATGAATACATATGTATTTAATAGAAATAGAAGTATTTAATTGATGAGCCTGGAGTAAAATTATCTTATTTTAATTAACTATTTATTATACTAGGGGTTTTATCGTTTGAAAAGACGAGGCATTTGCTTAATGTTTGGCTGTTCCCCGAGCATTTGAAATCTGAGAGTACGGTATCAACTGGGTTGAGAGAGGTAAACACAACACCTGAAAAATGGCGCGAGGTTTGATGACGTTGCTAGTACGGTGCACCGGAGAGCAGTTCTGTCAGATTTAGATGTACACGTAGTAATGACGCCCTATAAGACTTTAGATAGCTAACTGAATAAAATATATTCTTCTCGAAATTTCTAAGTCCCCACTTTTATTTTTTTCTAAAAGTTCAAAACCTTAACATCAATTTACTACTTGCTTACAATTTTGTCTTTTATTTGCAAAAACAATCTGTTAAGAGCAAAAGATTTGTAATGGAATGTGAAATTACTCGACCGTGACCGTTTTTGTTAAAAAGCATGAAGTTCGAGTTCCATGGGTTTTTCGGGTGTATTCTTCATATTTTTTACTTACCCATGTTCTCCATCTTTAATTGATAATGAAAAACAGAAAAAAAAGTTTGATTAAAATGCAGTGTATGTCCACACAACAATGTGAAAGCGAAGTTGAAATGGCCCAAGCTGGTCATAGTAAACAAGAGTTCTGTTTCCTATCACTCAATGACTTTATCTTACTTAAAACCTTTATAATCAACGCCCGAAAAACCTACAAAGCATACCTGAATTCATTTTAATCATTAGAAATCGCTAGATTTTCAAGAAACACAACAAAATCATCCTAGAGTTTATCCAGAAAAATCAATGGAACCGGAACCGGAACCGGAAGTGCCCTCCCCTCAATGTCAAACTGGAGGAGTGGGGTTTATTCAATGTATGTAATGAGACATTATGTAATTGTTGTCAGCAAGGCACGGGCACTTTTGGTAAGCCCCCTTGTCATCCTAATCTCAACCCTTACTTACATGTATGGAAGAAGCTAGACCATACATATAGAGTGTAAGACAGCTTTTCCAGCAGCAGAATCTAGCGGAACCAGAGGACGACCTAGTCTCCATATGGAAAAATATTCAATAAAAGAGTTTTTTCTTAAATAGTGTGAACTCTTTGAGGAAGGGTTGTCTTGCTGTGAATTCGTTTGAATGGAGGATAATGCAATATTGAAAGTTGTAAATTTTTAATTCTAGGGTGCCTTAACGTTTCTGCATATTGTGTTGGAGTGCTTTAATGAAATACATTAAGTGCACAAAGTTGTTTTGCTACTTTTTTTTATCCTGTACACTTATTAAATTATACTGTCAAAATCATTTAATATAAGAGCGGTGTAAAGCAAAAACAAGCCTGGGGACTTAGAAATTTTGACTAGTATATCTATATCACTAAAAGAATAATATGGAGATAAGTAACAGTATTTAATCTCAAAGTCCATAAAACAATACAAAATAAGAGCAGAGCAAACATGGACCCCTGAAACATCAGAGATGGGATCAGGTACCATGGAGGATTGAGCATCCCCTGCCGACCGGTCACACTCACAGTGTGCTCCTTGTCATAATCAGGAAATATCGAAAAAAAATCCGTCGTCAATTCAGTGTATAAATAATGGACTAACAATTGGTATGAAAAACGTCAGTCATCATTTGACTCAATGATAAATTGTATTTGCTGACAAGGTCATTGTATCGACCATAGAACTTACGAAATGACTTTAAACGAGACGGCTGATATTCTTGTTTCATCAAATTGCTTGTCAATCATTTACCTCGTTTTAGAAATTGTTCATACGTAGAGAATGCCCTTACGTATCGAATCAACTGAGATATATATACTCCGTATGCAGGTGTTGAAGGTATATTGCTGCATTAGTAAGGAAAGTTGACGATAGAAAAGTTAAGGTAATCACGTTTATCATATAGCTTGGTTGTTAGATTACCATTAGTGTCTTTTTCAGGTAAAATATCCAAGTATGAAACAGAAGTTTCAGACTCTGTAGAAGTGAAGTATACATGTGAAATTGGAGTTTTCTATGTTGCAGAGTTTTGATTCAGTCCCAGGATAGAACAAAGCACACTGTCAATCTGCTATGATAAAATCAAAAGACAATGTTACTGTAGAACGTCGGTGTAAAATTGCATATTTTGGTGAATGGTTGTGAGACATCCATAACTTACTTATTTCCTCGACTGTTTATGGAGAAATAAAGGAAAACTCAAATACATGTATGATAATTCTGAAGTTAAGTGGGACTCATTTATAATCTTTTTAAGCAAGAAGTAACGTACTTTGCTTTAGATACCTTGACTTTATGACCCCTGCGCCTTTAGGCAATACGCCACATAACATAAAATCTCATATTTTGTTTATTTGTGCATATCTCTATTTGAAATCAACCACTATTTGCGATATATGCATTAATGAAAAAAATGTATTTTATTTAAAATGCAGTGGTGATTATTTTCACTCTAAGCAATCTGTCAACGATTTTTCTGGACAGCCCTCGTAAGGATAATTATTTTTGCATTGAAAATGCGAACTAATATTTGTACCCAATTCAAATATTTATACAAACAGAAATCTGAAAAAATCTTAATTAACATATAAAAGTATTTTGATACTTACTGAAACAATATGTAGCAACTACTGAAACATAAAATAACTTGTCAGTAAACATGTTTTCTTCTGATAGGAAGATCTATAAAGATCTAGCCTCGATACAATGTACAAGTAACAAATAAAATCAAATGCATGTTCAGAATCGATTTATATTCTTAAGTGGACAAATTAATGAGTTAATTTGTTGAAGGTACAGGCATTGAATCAAAGGTTGCTCTGATTTTGATTTTTGACAAAGTGCGTTGACAGTCTTTCACATGTGAATGGGCTAGTATACATTTAGTTTACAGTATTAATTGATTGATTGTATATTGTTTAAGCGTTCCTCTTGAGAATGTTTTACTCATATGGGGACGCCACCACTTGGTAGTGGAGAACTGTTTTGTTCTATACTCGGCACTTAGGGCATTGAGGAGGGGGGATCTTTTTCGTGCCAGCAACTACTGTGGCACGGGGCATCAATCTTTTTTTTTAATGCTTTATTTTAAAAAAAATTTCATACTTCGAAAACAAACAAATTCAAATTCTAAAAGAAGGCCAAGAAAACTAAGATAATAAAGACTAAGAGAGAGCATTTGCGGTCAATTTTTCTCTGTGTTATCAAGAAAAGATTTTTTTTTATTCTAGTCTTAAAACTATCAAATCAAGAAGTTTGCTGTAAATAGACATATGTTTGATGTACATCTACACGCAAAACTGTTGCTTCTGCTCAATATTTTAAAACAAACAAGAGATGTATACTTAACACGTGATTGTATAAATTTCCTTATTCTTTAAATGTTCCATACATAAAGTATAAATAAACAGGATTTTTTAACTAGTTCCCACGTTTCTTGAAACTTTTGTTTTTTAAACCAATGCATGGGAATAAAAGTCAAAAACAATAAGGGATGGAAAGTAAATCCATCGATATACTTCCTTGATATTTGATCTGCCTAATTAAATTAAAGAGTAATGTGAAATTTTGAAATTTGATGTTATGTCGGTCTCTCACTTTGCTTTCTCTGTTAGTAAATATATTTAACCTACTCAATTGTGTAAAAACTTTTACATACATTTCTATTTTTTACCGTAATGTATGTATTTACAGTTTTAGTCACTTTTGTAGGCTTTTCAATTCTTCAGGAAATATGTCTACGTAATAAGTCTGTGTGATTTACATACCAATAATTCACACAAAACTTGAAAACATTCTGTAATTTATTCTCAACTCTCTATGATAAAATTATAGGTAACTAAAAACAATACAAATCCGTGAAGAGGGCATAAATCTCAGAAATTTTTAGAGGTGGAATGAGGTGTCTAGGAGTTAGCGCCCTCTATATTCTCTCTCTCTCTCTCTCTCTCTCTCTCTCTCTCTCTCTTACCTGTAGTTATACGTAATAAGAGGTGTCGTTTCTGAGGTTCCGTCTATCGCTGCTGTTGATTGCAGTCATAATGATTACATTGCAAAATGTAATAACACGAAATGCAATAATCCAGGGGCCCGTTTCACAAAGCTGTCTTATGACTAAGATCTGTCTTAAGACCGAAAATTATCGTAAGATTGCACCATAGCTGTTTCAAAAAAACTGTCATATCTTATGATAATCTTCAGATTTTTCAAAATCTTAAGACAACTAAATACATGTCTTAAATCTAAAGCGAAACTGATGACAGTATATATTTTGGATCAAAACCTAAGAATATTTAAAGATAAACGGGTTTTAGTGATAGAATAATCCTTTGGACTATATAAGGCCAGACGGACCCCCCCCCCCTCCCCTCCCCCCCCCCCCCGCAAAAAAATAATTTGCCAATAAATAATTGATAGAAATCCTAAAATATACCTACTTTATGTTTCTCCACTTTATTCATTTCAATGCACCTTTTCTTTGCTTATGCCCCTTCCAATTGAAATTGAACCCCCAATGCTTCTTACTAGTATGTAAAATCCATATATTATTCAAATTTGTTTCATTTGAGTTCCATACCCCGCAAGAATATCATAATAACTATGACAAAGCATTAAATGACTAAAGTAATTCCAGATCCTTTGTTCGAGATTCATATGGCTTATTTATTGATAGGGTACAATGATATCTTTTTAATAAACAGAAATACGAAGTATATGCATTTTTAGGGATTAAGTAAGTCCATGAAAGTAAAAAAAAAATACTTACGTACATGTAGCTACACTTCATTTTTTACAGAAGTTTTACTTTATTTTGTACCATTATGGTGATTTTTTTAATTTAGAAATTAGAAAGTAAACATTTCATTTAGTCGTACAAATTTAGATAAAATCAAATGTTATATTCTTGGGGTATCCCTCAGTTATCTACCGGAATGTGCAATGTGTACGAAAACCATGCTGTAACATTTGATGCTGTATGTACATGCTTTCTTCCTTCTTTAAATAGCATTAGAATTATGAAATTTTTATTGGAAATTGTTGTTTTTTTTCGTTTCTTTTCTTCATCTGTTAGCATTGGGTTTTTTTGTTGGAGTAGTTGGAGTTTTTTAAAGATACCTACATCGAATGTTATGAACGAACTTTGAACACAATTTGGTGTTTCAGAAGAATTAATTGCTATAATCATTCATTAATTGCAAAGATTCCGATACTCTTGTAGCTTTAATTAAAAAAAGCATCTCATAAATTTTGTCAGTAACTACTATTTTTTAAGACATTTAGTGATGTGATAAAATTAATTCAAATTTAATTTTTTGACCCAACTCCGACACACACAAACACACCCTGATTACATTAAAGTTGGTGCAATATGTTTTTTTCCCTAGTGTACATCCGCAAAAATAAGGAGAGGCAAGTAACCTTCGTGCATACATATTTTTAACAAAGAATTCCTTTGAAATCGAAGAATGAAATTCGTCTTAAGATTTGTCTTAAGATTTCTTATACTTAAGATAGTTTTGTGAAACAGCAGTAACAAATCTTATGATTGTCATAAGTCAGATCTTAAGATGATCGTAAGATCTATCTTAAGACAAATCTTACGTAGTTTTCTGAAACACAGCCCAGGATTATTACACTTTGTGTTGTTATTACATTTCGCTTTGTAACACCGCAGCTGAAATTGATACCTGTGGAAATGTACTGTTGTTTACGTTGCATTACTTGTTTTTCTTGTTGAAATCTTCAAAACTTTAGTTCTCTCTGTTATATATAAATGAAATCAATGAATACAAAAATAATGCAAAATTGTTAATACGTCGTAAAGAGACAAATGCATAAGAAAAACTAGCATGTATAAAGTTTGAGGTGATATATTCCTCTGCCACAAATTTCAGCATTTAATTATATATTTATTGTCATATTAGATTCAAATGGAAAATAGTTTTTAGCATGATTCGTTGTTTTCTTTTTTCAGAAATAGATATTATGTCTAATAATGATATGAAGAAAATTTGAAATGATGAGTAGAAAGATAAATATTTCTTTTATCTCACCATAAAAAGAAAGATATAAGGATAAATAGGAAAATAATATTAACTATCAAAATATTCATTTCATACCTATGTAAATCATATTAGAAAACATACTCAAGAGTGCTTATTTTAATTTCATCATAAAAAACGGATTATTGAAAAAAAAGGGAATCTGCATGACACAAAGCCTCTAAAGGATCTAAATGATACATATGGAGATAATGAACAGCATTCTAGGTCAGAAGTCCATAAAACAACACAAAATATAGGCCATGGAGGAATGAATGAACATCCCCTGCAGACTGGTCACACCCGCCGCGTGCTCCTTGTCATGATCGGGAAATAACGGAAAATCCGTCGTCAATTCAAAGTGTAAATAATGAGCTTACAAATGCAAATAGTATGAAAAAACATCACTCGGCATTTGGCTTAATTATAAATTGTATTTTCTGAAAAGGTCATTGTATCGACCATAGAACTTTTGAATATATAGAAATTGGCATCATTGGGCTATACAGCTGTAAAAATCTTATGACTTCGAATCTACTTACTACAGAAGCATACAGATAGTGAATTAAGAAATATGCGTCCAGATCGGGTTGCTGGTCTCTTTTTAATTTCCCCATTTCTCATCCTTAGACCATATAGGACAGGAACCAAAAAAAAGAATGCCTTTCGACTTACTCATCATTTGTCGACCTAGTTGGTGGTAGTGTGAATAACTTCATTGTCCTAAGTATTGTTCAGTTAAATACACATTATTTGATGAAGCTTATAAAATATTGGAAAGGTTAGGCCCCGGAACATTTATGGTTCTTTTAGACATAAAGAATGTTTTCCAATTGCTACCAGTTCACCCCTCTCATTTTGAGTTGCTGGTGTACAAAATTAACAGCAATATTGACAAGTGTTTGCCATTTGGCTTTTCTGAAATAGGATGCGCTAAGTTTGAAAAGTTTCCTTCTTTTTTGAATTGGTATTTAAAACAAAAGATGCAATCTGATCATATATTCCACTATTTGCCCAGACAAGTCTTTATGTCGTACAACAAATTGGTACTTTTAGGTTTGAAAATTGATACAGTCACAGAGACTGGTATTATCCCATCAGAGAACTGATTCAGCTTTATGATAACCTCAATTATTCCCTATCTCGTAAAAAAAATTAAACTTTGTGAATTCCATGCAGTTCCTTTCGGGTCTACTAAATTTCTGCATTTGGGCAATTCCAGCGCGTCGAGCAGGCGCTTGTATGCTGCCACTGTTTGGCTCTAAGTCTTATCACAAGAGGTGTGTTTCTGTGGAAATGAAGCAAGTTATACAAATTTAGCTAATGTTCCTAGAATCTTTCAAAGGTACAACATTATATAGGAAAGCAGATTGGTCAAGCAACTTTAAATTAGTGTTGTATACAGAGAGCGCTGGTTTGGATAAACTAGGGTGTGGAAGTATTTTTGGAACTCATTTGGCTTATTTTGACATTACCAAAATAATGGCAAAGGTGTAGCATATTTAGGGACATTTGTAGAGATAGGTTCGGGGAGGCAAGTAATCATACATACTGTCAATAGGCCCAATAGACACCATTTCAAACATTAAAACACCGAAATCAAACAGAGTTATGCATTTCTTAATGGGTTTTGGTCTTGAAGGTCCTTATGCACAATATTCAATTTAAAGGGCAGCATATTATGAGAATAAAAATGTTAAGACTGCTTCTTTTTCTCGTCTTCAGTGGCACAGATTCAAACAGGTCTTAAAACAAGCCGACCAATTACCTACTACAGTCCCAGAATGATTTCTCAGATTCATCAACAACATCTACCCAAAAATTTTTCAATCTTTTCTTATTTTGAAACACGAAAAACTATATTAAGCAGCATTGCAGCAGCTCGGCTATTTATTCCAAGTGTTCAAGTCAATATTGACCACAGTTTTACAGAGTTAATTCATTATCTTTCATTAAGGAAGTTCTCATCAAGCATAGTTAAAACACATATAGCTGCAATATCTTGTTTTTCCAAAGTCCAAAGTTAGCAGATAGAACAGAAAATTTCAAAATAATCTGATTCTTCTTTACTTTTTGTTGATTCAACTTTATCCAAATCATGACCTTCAGGAGTAGGATGGAGTTTTGTAAACTTGGGAATTAAAAGTAAAACACGATTATCACTCCTAGATGATTTTTCAAATTATAAGTGTACATGTAATTGATCAGATCCTTTACCATACGGAGCTTAAAATAAATTCGAATAGCAGGGTTCACCACAAGGGGTTTTACCTTGGTGGCCCGCCATGGTTAAATTTATGTGCGCCATGGTTAAACGAGCTGCGTCATGGTTAAAATCGGCATCCGCCATATTAAATTTTATTGCATATCAGTCTTGACAACTACATTTTTAATGTCTTGAGTTGTTAATTGTGTTTATACTACGACTGCCGTGCACAAGCCTCGAAGGAAAGCCGGACTGTGCTAAACAAAAACGTCGTTAATCAGCGACTATGCTGTGAAGCGTGAAAATCAACGGAGAGTCAATCAGATGATCAATATTTTTAGAGTTTATTATCCTGTACACATGTAAATAATTTTGGGGAACTTTAATATGTTCACTTCTTGATTAAATATAAAACGGGTTAATAAAAGATGACAATTACGAGCATGATAATCGTCATGTTTGCGATTCAACTTTCTGTGCCAGAAAAAAATACTATGTAAAAATTTCATACTCCTGTGTATTTAATCAATTTCTCATGCTCTTTTTTTTTAAGCTTTAACTTTATTATCTTTTTTATAAAATGTGCATGGGGCTTACGTCTCAATCGCCGTCTTTGTTTTAGTCTTAATTTTAGAGTTACTTCCCGTTGTTATGAAAATCGCGTGACGCTTTTTTAGCACTGGGCACGTGGAGAAGTAAACAAAACTTGGTGATATATGAAATATCTAGAAAAATAAAACGTTTAGAAAAAAGGGACTAAAAATACTACTCATTCATCAGTTTTAGTCATATTGAAACAAAACATTTCATACAACAGACTACAATTCTTATAATTATTAAATTCTGGAAAATATTGACATGGTTACTGCCTACCTGTATCAGCAATTTTTCTTTAAATTCCTGCAGAAGGTAACTACAGTTTTGGGCAAATTTTTGTACATTTGTGAAGTAATATGCAGGATAAATCTTTTTAAATTTAATTATAATTTTTTTTTAACTTTAAAAAGTGTTAGTTATTTCATTGTTTTTTGTTGCAGTGGGTAAATTTAAAAATTGTAAAACCAATCATTAATTAATGAAGATTAGGAAGACTAAGACGCATTCATGTTTTCGGCCACATTTCGCCTTCGCGCAGCTTCCTCCATGGTTATATTTTCAAATGTGAAGAACCCTGAATATTTAGATTAAGAAGAAAGTGCGACGGATGGACATACAGACGGACGGACGGACCAGAGTTACGGTATTATACCCAAACTTTTTTTGAAAGAGGGGGAATGATAACGATTCTTACATAAATTTATTCCAACAATTTAAAGCAATTGTAAACAACACCAATAAATTATTAAATCGGTCTTTTTCATCAGAATGGGCATCATTATTTTTTACCAATTAATTTATAGAAATAAAATATACCTACGTAATGTATATGTATAAAAACACAAAGCAGAAAAAAGGGTTAATTCAGGCATTTTATTGGCATTCTAAAAACATTGATAATAGTTAAGGATTTCATTTTAAAACCCATTTCTAGTTTGAAAATAAACATTGTGGTTTCCGTTGAAGTTACAGCATTCAGTGTTGTGATTGATGATTTTGGTACTTCTTAATCTACAATATGTTGTCAGTCGGTAAGCTAAGTCGAGAAATGTTTATCGTCTTTGTATATAACATCGTTCAAAACTCTCGCTATGAAGGAAATATCAGGTACTTTGCTTATCCAAAATTAAAATCATGTTTTTAATAATAATTTCTTAAAATAACGTAGTATTAAGTAATGCCTAAAATGCCTTGTCAATTCATCGCTTTAAAGTTTTATCTGGTTCCATAAAATTATTCAGAGGTTTAGTTGACGATTATCCACTTGATTTGCGGTCTGAGAAAACAGTTGCATTGAATACCCCATTCATATGACGAAATTTGCTAATGTGTATAAATTTACATATGAGTATATCCACACACGTAAGTAAAAGTTAATTTGCTATACGTTCGGACGAGATTTATGTACTAGCTGTTAAGTAAATACTTATCTTTTAATTTAAATAAGGAGATCCATAGGTTTAGAGTTATGAAATTTTTTTTTTATAGATAAAGGTTATTTTGTTACTTCATGTATTTGGGTATAAGACTAACTTTTTAATGTTCCTCAAAGAACCTAGGGGGGCGGATCCGATCCATTTATTTTTTGGTACGAAAAAAAAAACTTAATTACTTTAAGGAAAAAAATTACACACAAAGAAGGAAAATTAATTAAAATCATTGTTTAAAGTTGGAAAATGCTTTGGCCCCGGTCCTAAAAAAGTAAAAAAAAAGTTGCATGATGCCATCTACTGGTCGGCGTCTTCAGCAGAATAAAGGACGACTGGAAATCTTTTTGCTGCTTGGAAAAAACATGTGAAATGTGTGAATAGGAAATAAACACGAATCCCTTAGAAATTTATGGTGGGATTAGGTGCCAAGGAGGATACTTAAGAATGCTTACTTTCAACAGGATTGATGAAATTCCTGTAACATCAATTTATAATTTCAGTAGCTTGCCTTATTTCAAAAACAGAGAAATGTAGAAATAAGTCGACAAGAGCTTATCTGTAATGGTTGTAATGGTGCCTGGGTGATTAATGTAATCGTATTCTTATCATAGCTCTGCATGGAGCATTCCCATGAGGACAACTTAATTAGTAAGGGAATTATTTAGTGAGTTAAATTTTTATAATTTAGAGGCATTTAAGCATAGGTTTGCCAGAAAGGGTGCAAGATACGTGTGATTTTGCAAATTCAAATTTATCTTAGAGGAAACTGGAGATATATGGATCCTTGTAATTTTAGCTTTGTAAAAGCAATTGTGTAAGAACTATGCTAGTACAACCCAGCATAGACCTTAAATCAGTACTCTTATAAACTCAATTTACTTTTAGCTGTCGTTGAAGTACTGCAAGGATGACCATAAAAAAATCTAGGTTTTTTTTTTTTTTTTTTTTTTTTTTAGAGTTTTGCTTTCTATTCGCTGTGTTTACAGACTGATATTTTACACACATCAATGCATACACAACCGAAACAATACTTAAAATGGAGATTTATGCATGATGTCTGTACATACGACAAAATTTACACACATGAACTATTAATTTGCGACAACATGTATGCAAAAGTTAATTTGCACCTAATCCTGACCAAGTGTAAATTTACACAACTGTGCAGAATTTAAATATGAACAAATCAGTTCATACGATAAAAATTGCGCATGTGAGTTAATTTACATATCAGTAAAATTAACTGAGGTATGCAAATCATGTTGTATGAATGGGGTGTTTAAGACTTCAGTGTAACTTTTACTTATGACAGAGTTCCCCTTGTGGCGCAGTGGTAGAGGATCTGCTATAGACAAATCTAGAGTCGCGGATGCTTTCGTCGCGGGTTCGAACCCAACTGTGGGATGTGGAGACCGGTCCTTCGGATGAGAACGTATAGACCGAGGTCCCTAGAAGCAGACGATGCTGAAACGAGAAAGATTTCTTGCTGCTCAATAGCCCTGAGTGCCAAATATAGGACAAAATATGCATCTCTCTTCGGCAAAAGGTGGCGTCTCCATATGAGTGAAAGAATCTCGAGAGGGGACTCATAAAACTTATGCAAGATATTTACAAATCATTTGTGTTATATGTTGGATTCAGATTAGAAAAACTTTATCTTGAGTTTTTACGACATGTACTTGGTGTTCGTAAAACTACAAACACGACCATGTTGTACTTTGAGACAGGACGTCTACCAATGTATCTTATTCGCATTTATCGAATGTTTCAATTCTGGTTTAGATGATTGCAGTCTGAAAATTGTATATTAAGAGCTGCTTATGATTGGTCTTATTGTAGTTGTGAAAATGATAAGCAAAAGTATCAAAGTTGGGCTAAATTTATCAAGGAACAAATTACATTGTTTGGGACTGGGGTATATGTTGAACGACCAAAGGAATTTGAATAGTCGTATATGTCTGCCAATCATGTATCAGACTTAATGACCACTTTATACAAACCTTTTTAAGCAAAATGCAAACAGAATCAAAATTTTATATCTATAAGCATTTAATTGATAATTTTTGCTTGCAGTATTACTAAGTAAAATCAATACCAAAGTTGTACAAAAAAGTGTATTTCTGAAATGAGATTGTTCTCGCATAATCTGTTTATTGAAACGGGTAGACATAAAAATATACTAAGAGACAAAAGATTCTGCAAAATATGTACTTCAAAATTGGAAAACGAATATCATTCTTTTCTTGTATGTCCAATGTATACAACATAAGTTTTTGAAAAAAATATTGGTAAAGGCCACCTGTGTACAAAATTAATACAGTTATTAAGTGTGAATAATGTAAAAGAATAGTGTAATTTGGGGAAATTCATCTATAAAGCCCTCGCGCTTCAAAATGATTTAATCAAGTATTGTGTATATTATTTGCTGATTTGTTTCTAGTATATTGTTTGATATGTCTATTGTTATACCACACTGTATACTATATGTACTTTGCATGAATCTCACGTCATTCTTCACATGAAGTGTAAAGACTTTTAACGTGAGTTTTTATGTATATATGTGTTTTATAATTATTTATTTACAAGGACTGACCGCCAATTTGTTTCTCTTTTTTATATACATTGTATTGTATTTATGCGATAAAACGTATGGCTTTTGCAACAAAGAAATTGAAATACCTTTCTCATTTGATAATTTTAAATATTATGTTTTCATTTTCAGAGTTTCCTGTTTGAAATTTTCTAAAATAAAATTATCCTTCAACAAGTATCGTTTCTAATTTTAAGAAAACTTAGAAGACTTAATGCTCAGCTTCAAAAAATGGAGTGAAATGGAGTGGAGATATTGGTAGATAAAATTAAAATAACACACGTCATTTTCAAATTTATTCTTTATTCATTTAGGATTTTATTCTAATCATCATTTTGGATGTTTTCATGTTCTCTCGTGATGATCCCCAGTGTAAATGGTGCCTGGAGCTTATTTGTTTGTTTGTGTATTGTCCGTTCAGATTAGAGTACGAGCATTCATTGTACCACCAGGCACCTCGGTGATGTGTTTTTGCACATTGACCACTCCACTTGTCGTTATCACTGTCCTTGGAGGAGAATGCCATTCCATTCAAACTGTGGCTGCCAATTATGAAATCTCCTTCAATGAAAAGAGAAAAAGTTAGCATTTATGAAGTATGTAGCATCAAGTAATCATACTATTTTATATGTACTTAAAGACAATTGTATAATGTCCAAATGTCAGAAATATTAAAGAGCAATAAAACCTTTTACAAAACTACTGAAATGCTTTGTGCACGAATATTACAGTTGAGGAACATGGTAAATTGTTTTCTTTAACAAACTACAGGAAATAGAAGTGAAAAAAAATTAAAACACCGTTTAACTTTTTCGCATATTTGTCACAACATACGTAAAACGGATTTAATATTAACAATGACAAAGCAAGACATTCTCATAGTTTTCTACCAATCTTTTAAACAAAAATAATAACTCCGGTGAATTATGACCCGTGGTAAATAAAAATAGTAATACATATACAGTCTACATTATGTAATTGCAAAGAAATGTGTTTTTGGATAAGTGAAAAAAGTTATGATCAATCGCTGTTGATGAAGCCATAAATTCACAAATCAGCAGATAACTGAAGCTTGCGTTCTGCGTTTAAATTGTGCTAAATATTTAACGGACATGGACGCAGTTTCTTCTCAAGGTTTTCAAATTTTATTTTTCCTTTTTTTGTTTACAAATACATAAATAAGGTATCTATGATGATCAAAATTTATTATTTCATTTCGAGATAATACTCAGATTAAGAGCTCCAAACCTGTATTTTGTAAAAGAAAAAGGTGGCGGGGTGTTGGGGCATGTTCTTTTGTTTTCGTTTACATTGATTTGAATTCGTTCAAAGCAGATTTTATAAATAAAGAAGTTAATTTGAAATAGTAATAGAGTTTCTAATGATTTTTATATGTCGTTTTCTTATAAACATGATATTTTCTATATGCAAAGCACAACAATGCGCGAGCTTTGTTTACATATTGAAGAATTTTAAGTTCTGTATCTACTTTGTAAATCCAAAATGATGTTGAAAATTTTTTATGATTTTTAGGATTGTCCTAGTTAGAAATTGTTATTTTAAAAATGATAAAAAAATAGTTGAAACTGTATCTATGTCCGTTTAATTTTTCACCATTATTGTATAAAAATATTCATAAAAGCATTTGGTTATGAGCACGTTTTGATGACTATGATATAAAGATTTAAACGAAACAGCTCAAGTTAAAAGAAGAACAATCATCTCTCCTCCAAAGCAAAACAGATTTTCTGTCAATTTCAAGTAGTCCTCATTCTCTATATCGTATAAATTCCACGGTATATATGAATTCTGATTTTTTATATCTTTCTGTAGAAGGTGTTGTTAATCAATGTTTAAACCGAGGGATTAATCGAAAACTTATAGAAGAAAATACTCTTATAACTTTTTTTCTGAAATGATATAAAGGAATAACTTTAAATAGTTCATACATATAATTCTGAACATTGACTACTTGGTAGTGATTCTTTATCCACGAAATCAAATTCCAAAGAATCCATGTTTCCCCTTAAACCACGGAAAAACTGACTCCAAAAAAATATGTAATAATAACTGAATTTTCCTCACCAGCTGTCCCACTATTTCAACTGATCGACAGTTTATACTTTTTGGATTCATCACCAATAGAAAATTTTGAGTATTTTGCGTAAACTTTTGAACCAGAAAACTTCGTCATTTCTATACGTAGTTCTTGATCATCATTTTTAGTTAGAGCATGGATTATGTCATTCCCTGTTCATAATAAGATACAAAACAAATTAAAATATTGATGTAGTATTCGGTTTCTTATAGTATTGATGAAGTGAAAGAAAATTGTCTCACTCATTCATTAAAGCCATGCATGTAGGTTAATTTCACATACCAAGCCAAAATTCCCGAGAAATGTTCCCAAAACCTGTTTTATAGTCATTCCAGTCTCGATAAAAATTGGTTGTACCATCGAACTTGTTTTGAATGACCTTTAAATTATTTTTGTTATTAATGCGTTTTGATAACACATACATGTATTTAGTATTTTTCACAATAAAAAAAATAACATAAACCTTTAGGTTTTTTTAATAACTAGTTAAAACTCCCTGGAAGATTTGCTTTTGTAATGCTACGTTTACACTATGTTCCCGGCAGCCACGGCAGCCCCGTTTTCCCGAAACGTAGTGCGCCGTGAGATTTTGGTTATTTTCCCCTCTATATCCAAGTCTTGACAAGTTCTTTTGCGGTCTTCTACTGTCTTCTACGGAATCCGTGATGGGCCGCAGGAAGAAGTTGCCGTGGAGTGCCGGAGGCTCCACGGCGCACTACGGTTCTGCCACGTATGCCAGCACGTTCCCCCAGGCCTCGTACGTTCTGATAGGTCCCCTCTCGTTTCTCGCGTTCTTATGAAGTTCTTATACGTTTCTCACGTTCTGTCAAGTTTTTCTACGTATGAAACATATACGCCGGGAAACTATGGATCACGTTTGTACCAGAGAAGGTCTTCTAACTAGAAACAATCATTGTATCATGACCCTTCGAAGATAAAACATCATGAATTCCCAAGACGAAGATTTTATTTTCGCGTGTTTGCTGGGTGCATACCTAAAATCACTTCGTCAAAATGAAGAGAACCAGCAGCAGTTACAGAGAGGGAAGGCAGGAGTGCAGCAACTAGGAATGAGACGAATAAGACGGATGAGAAGGCGGAGATCCATATGCAGTGCCCGGCTTTTATATGCTTCCTCTCAGACCGCGTGTGCCGTGTCAGACCGTAGTAGAACGCAACGCACCGGGACCATAAACCGTAACATGCCGGGACGAACCGCGATTGAACGCGAGGAAACGGCTACCATACACCCTAGTTTGCCGTGAGGACCGTGATGAAACGTGGCAGAACGTGATAAAACGGACAACAACCGTGAACTAGCCGTGACAGAACGCAGACTAAACTCAACAAAACGTCTCGAAACGTGAATGGACCGTCAGATGAATGGAAATATACATTCTCCCGTCCCACTGCGGACTGCCTCCAAGTTCTGTTACGGTCCATTACGTGCTGTCGCGTTTTGTTGCGTTTATTCCGTTTTACTACGACCTACTAAGTTTCACATCTGCAACGTGGCCGCCGTGGCAAATTTTTTGACAGTTTAAAAATCTGGCACGGCATCCACGGCAATTGCGATGAGTTACGTTTGCCCATCCCGTTGCCCCAAGTTTTCTTACGCCCGTCCCGTTTTTTTCCACGGTGGCCTGAAACGTGATTGCCGTGGCTGCCGGGAACATAGTGTAAACGTAGCATAAGAAACATGCTAAAACACTTAAATATCCGCAAAAATGTTGAACCAAAATCTGTCTTGTTCTTATTCAGACATGATGCTTTAAATTTTTTAATTATCAAACGAAAAATGGGCATTATTACAGACCATGTGATTTTAAGCATAATTACCGTCCAACCCCCTCCATCTGTCGTCATGTCACAATAAACTTTAACTATATTTTTCCTGTCAACGATGATTTTATAAATACCGTCCTGTCTTCTGGTAGAAGGGTCTCTTCTCAAAATATCAGCACAGTTTTTCCCGGTTACTGAAGCCACAAAGTCACAAAGTTTGTTATCAAAGATATGGTGTAATATATGACTTCAGAGTGAAAATATACCGGTAATACCGGTAATTATAAACAAAATATCTCATTGAACTATTGATTGAATAATACTTGTTCTTATATCGATATAAATCTGAATTAATGTTGAAAAATACTGAAAGGAAAAAGAAACGCATTGTAACTTTTTGAGGTGAATAAAATTTGTTTTTATTTTTTTCAGTATTTCTTGATTTTGTCTGATAATTCATGAGTTATTGAAACTCATATGACGATACCCTCTAAAAATGAAAATCAAAAACTTTCATTATCTTCAATGTCTCCCCCGCGCATCTGTCACAACCTTGATTTTCATTTGCATGGAATTCATCAAGATGTTTGTCTTCAAACCCTGGGCACATTGAGCATAGATAAACACGCCGAAAAATTAGTCAAAAGAAGCGCGCATGCGCCAGTGAGATAAACCCAAAAGTAAAATTGCATGGCTGTTCAAATACCCAAATTGTGCAAGTTGTTTCTTTCAGTTTCGGGGTGAATGTAATGATTATGATTATGCGGTTTTGTGGTGATGAGGTGGCGATTTATCAGGTGGCAGGACGAATAACCCGTTAGTAACGTGACTCTGTTTCGCGTTAACGTCATCGTCAAGGTTGATTAGAAAAAATACCAGGCCTTCTCTGACAACAGGAGTAACCAGTTGGTGCCTTTGTTCTTAGTAAAGCAATTCAAAAACTAGACCCCATGGAACTCCCATAAACTGTACCAAGATCAAAGAAATTCATATCGTTTGTGAATATTGAAAAACAATATGTATACGTCAGGTACATCAAATGGTAAGAAAATTCGTTGACAAATCCGTCATTGCTTTGCACGTGTTTTGTGCTTTTTGCTTTTTAGCTTTTTCCCCACGTGACGTCATACATTTTATGGTTGAGTAATTCTGAGCACTGATTTTGGTGCATAGTAACTAACATTCTCATATGACCAATTTTCGTAATTTTTGGTCATGCGGTCAAAAAAATTCAATAAACATGTTACCCTGCGTTTCTTTTTCCTTTCAGTATATAAAAATGCAAGCGCTAAATTATTATTTTTGAATGCCGTACAAAAGGACCTATTCATGGCGACAAATAATGATTTAACATTTAGATATTAACATTTCAGAGTTCTTTTCTTAATCCTTTTGAAATCTAAACCATATACTTATCCGAAGTAAAACTGATCACGGCACAACAAAAAATAAAATAGAGTAGAAACTACAGAATTTCACACTCTCAATACACACGAGACGGACACTATAATGTGTATTATGTTGTTTAATTAAATTCATCTGTAAACAGTGACCTGATTAAATTGTTATACAAGTTAAATTTAAAATTTGTTCATTTTCTTTCTTCGCAATATTCATATTGTGCCAAAAAAAGGCTAAAACATATATAAAAAAGGCAAGCGAATTTAAATTTTGATAACAAATATTCATAGTCTGTCAGTTCATGAAAGTGTGAAGTCGAAAAATACCATTAAAAGTTCTCAAATGTTCAATTTTGTCAATAAGAATAACGATCGATTTTAAACATACCGACTTTTACAGGGGTTGTGTTTAATTACATGCCAATACATAAACAAAGGGTTGAATGCAAAGGCTTTAAAAAACTGATGTCCATCGTTGTACCAAACTACAAAATACCGTCCCGTAATACTATAAAATCTAGGATCGAAAAGTATACGAAAATCGTAAATCCGTTCTGTTAGAACTTGATCAAGTTCAAGTCAAACTGTACGACTGATACCTGGACGTCAAACGCGACAAAGAGTTACATTACAATTACGGAGTATATAATTTTTTTAAAGAAAAACACCGTGAACCACTTACGATTTTATTTATTGTGTTTATCTGATAAATAAGTTGAACTTAAAAAAAATGTTGTATTAAATTTCGTTGGGCATGAAGTGATCATCATTGTTACAACAGAAATGCATTTACGGGTACATCTCCTATCAGAGCATGTGGTTTTATTTCTACAAGAGTTTACAATGTTTTACATTCATCAATTTACTTGTTCATATTTATTTACACTTTTACCGAGTACCCGGGTACTCG
Source organism: Saccostrea cuccullata (assembly GCF_032062105.1). Taxonomy (NCBI): domain Eukaryota; kingdom Metazoa; phylum Mollusca; class Bivalvia; order Ostreida; family Ostreidae; genus Saccostrea; species Saccostrea cuccullata. The sequence goes on from NW_026925016.1 coordinate 21,948, forward strand.
ATCGGAAAAACGTCCGAGTAACCGAGTATCAAAAATTGACCGATGTTTTTTACCCTTTGTTTGATTTTGATCAGTCGCTGCAAAATTGATTATCGAAATTTGAGTAGAAAATATGATATTGTATTACAATCTTTGATTTCTATTTGAAAGAAATATGAGAAATTGTCTTTTTCATTTGCAAAACATATTGTTTATTGAAACTAAAAGCTATTCTAACGAGGTTATAGAGTCAAATTGTTTTTGAAAACTTTAAAATCATCGAACTGAAACTGAGTTGAATTTTTTTTTTATTTTGTGAACAAAACGACATTATTTTTTTTCAATCTAATTTAAGTGTTAACTGTCCCAAAAAACAAGTTAACCCAATCTCACAGTCGTTGCTCTATCAAATTCATTCCCTATAATCTAATTTTCCATCTAGGAGTGTAAAAAAAAATAAGACATTTTTTTTCCTTTATAATTCCAATCTTAATTTTATTTATTGATTCCTTGTGTTTTGATTGGACGAGAACAAATTGAAGAAAAAGTTTACACATCGATCATTTTTCAAACTACTTTTCGAACTACTTTCTTGACCTAGCTTCGAGGCTGTTGTAGAAACAATGAAAACAGATACATCTAGTCCGTTTTATCTAAATTACGATTACAAGAAACTTGAAATATAAAAAAAAAGCAAAACAGGAGATAAACAGGACTGACAGACGGGATGTTGATGTCACTGTCGGATCAAGAGTGTGAATTCTTTTAAAAATCGCTGATCATGCTGTCATTTTCTCGACGTTCCACAACAGCTCAGTTGGCATCTGGGAAAAGAAACGTACCTAAGACTCTTGCCTTATCAGCATCAAATTCATATATTTACATCCTACAGATCCCATATTCTCCCTAAATCTTTAAACGAACCAGAGCAAATCGAGGACGTTGTCGGTCTGCAACTTTCGCTATGAGAGTTTTCGTTAATGTCAACATGGCCATGGTCAAGGACGAATTATTCTGGAGAATACCCCTTTTTTCGATATTTGTTGACTTAAACAACATTCAGTGAGTTTTTATAAGTTTATTTATTGATTTTTTTTGACAATTTAAGCTGGATTTTATCGCTATTCATCTTGTATACGTTTCTTTGCGGCATAATGTATTCCTACGCCGTACAAAATAACGGATTGTATGGCGGCCTCAAAGAGAATTAATTTTAATAATTTTAAAAATTCGAAATTGGAATTATAAGAATTAAACGTTCTTTTTTCAGAATTTATCGATGTGTAAAGTCTGCCTTTTTACTCACAAAAAGGCAGGAGTTTACACATCGATAAATTCTGAAGAAAGAACGTTTAATCCTATAATAAATGCATTTTTAAAAATAAATATTTAATTAACATCCTTAAATTAATTTATGTAAAACATCTGACACGGCAGACCCATGCTAGCAATTAAGTTTCTTAATCCCAAAATTTCTTATCCGTGAGATTAAAGCAATTCTCAAAGATCTTTCTGTAAATTGATATGATTTATATTCTCGGCCGTCGGATGCTAAGCTATGCGCGCGGGTTCTCACGCCTTTCACCATTCCCTCACAGAGCCTTGTCAGTGAACGCGCAAACAAAAATTCTGCTGTAATTTTAATTGCCCTCCGTCCCACCCCAACACCATCTGTAATTATTGCCGTGTCAGCATAGTTATCTTTGATTGGTTTTGTATGATACATGTTCTTTTAGAATAGTTTTCATGTTTATGTTTTAATTTGCGAAAAATATATACGATTGTGGTGTTTTCGAATGTTTATACCCCACCGATGATATCTATTGATACAAAATTGATTATATTTTCAATTGTTCAATTTTTCTGATTCTGCATTATATGTTTATATGCATGGTATTTTGTGTTTTTCATACAGTCATTTATAATGTAAATAAATGGCATTTTTCAATTCACTTAATCTTAATTTTGTTTCTTCATATCAAAGAGTTAACCTATTGTCAGTGGGTTTACATAAATTTTATATCTAACTTAATGTCAAGAGGATTGATACGTTTTTGACCTTAGTCATTGTAACGTACATGGGCAACGCATACAATGTAAATTAGTTTTTCTATCTGTTTTTATGGTATGTTACAACCAGAATTATTATATACATATAAACAAACATATAAATACAAGCTTGAAGACAGGACCGTGCAATTTCAGTAGCTATTCTAATGTTTACTGCATTTTGTTTAACTATCTCAGTGGATATTTTATTTTTATTTTTATAACAACTTCATCATTTATGATTCTACATCAAGTGATGTTTTTAAACAATTACAAAATTCAAATGAAGCCAAAGATTTTTTTCTATGAATTTGACGTATGCACTTGGTCATGTACTTATACTTGGGACATTTATATTATAACACCATAAGTACATGGTATATACTTCCTAACATATAAAGTAAGCAGATACTACACCTAAAACGTGAATGTGTTAATTTCCTTGTTCTATAGAAATGTGCTCTACATGTGCTTTAATTCAACAGTTGTTTTTTAACCGAACTTTACTCTCAATTCACACGACTCGTCTTTTTATGGTTTTTCAAATAAATGCAATTATTTACTAATACGTATAATAAGGATGATGTGAAATACGGTCCCCAGTAAATTGATAAAAAATTTAATGTCCAAATTTTACTCTAATTTTTGCATCCAACTAATCACTGGTATGTGTACTTTAATGGAATACTTTTTTAACAAAAAAGAAATATAATTTGGAAAATATATATCTTTTATTTGGGTAGGGGGCACCATGTTTACATCCCATTACCATTGAATTTTGGCCCCGCCCAATTCATTGATGCCAAATGACTACATGTATTCCCGCATATCAGTGAATACAAATCTCATGTGCATTGCTTGATCCAAAACGATAGACATCGAGGTTCCATGGGAATTGTCATGCATAAAAATGCTGTCTAAAGTTTGACATGGAATGGGAACAATATTTCTATTATGGCTAATATCTATATTGACCTTAACCACGTGTCTGTGATTTGATAACCATCTAGTAAATCAGCATGTTTTGTCATTAAGTCATCGGATTGGACAATTGTTCTCTGTAAGCGACTATGGCTAAATAATAATAGTCATATAAGGAAGATTCTTCGGACATGCTTGTATGCATGTACTTATACTTGCCTATTTTTTAATCATTATTCATAAACAAACATACGGTCACAAACAGGTCCGAATTTTGCTATCACAGGGTCTAAAAATTAAAAAAATAATATTTGTACATGTAGTATACTTTTCAAAATTATAAACAATACACTTTCTACACAATTTAAAAAGAGTCATTTTTCTCTACTTTTGTTTTAAAATGATCAAAATGATTGTAGAAGTCATATAATTCATTGTAGAAAAATTTAGTTTTATTACCTGATCCTTTGAACAAAAACAATAAAAAATCTAATTATATTTACATTATATGAGTG
>NW_026925017.1:0-25299 GCF_032062105.1 Saccostrea cuccullata
TTTTTTTCATGAATGCAAATATCTGATTATTTTACGAAGGAGCGTACATGTATATTGATTTTTAATATACCGAAAATCGCTATTTCTGGGGATTGCGTAATTCTAAAAAAAATTCAAATAAATTTCAAAGGTAAATTAAACAAAGGATGCTTGGTATTAAAATATTATTTCAAATCAGTAGAATTGAATGCTATTAACGACATTCTGAATAAATAGGCTATAAAAGGCTTATATGCCAACTTTGGTCATCTGCACTTTAATTTTAAACACGACAGGATTTGTAATTTTTTCTGTATAAATTAATAATTTCTATATACTTTGGAAACTCAAATGAAATATTTTAATACACTTTCCTCGAGCTCTTTTCTGCAGTTTTCCTGAAATTTTATGTGGGTCCGAGGCGTTATTTGAGTTTAACAGTGATTCTCTACGTTGCCATTATTTTGATTTGTTTGTGTGTGTGTGGGGGGATGGGGGTGGGGGGGGGGTATTTTTATTCTTAACCTATTTAACGTTCGAGTTGAATCTTGTATCTTATTCCAAGAACTTAAGATTGATTGTGACATTTGGATGAAAGGTCAAGGTCATTAAAAACCACCACCTCTTTAACTTCTAACCTGTCAACCGAAATAAACTCTGAAAGGTGTTTCTAGATACATGTACATGTACTTCATGTTTCTTTTTACCCTTGGGTCAAGGACAAAGGTTAAGGTCGATTTCAAGTTCATAGGTCAAGGTGATTTTGGTAAATAGCTAATATCAACATTTTATTCAGGTTACCAGTGACCTTGACCTAAGTTTCAAGGTCAAGGGTAAAAAGATCTGCATGCTTCAGTATGTTACTTCTTAATTCTGCATGAACATCAAACACTCAAGTATACTGTCTTTTAATACATTGTGTGCGGTCGCATGTGCATGCACGTCCATGCATTTACTTTTGATAGTAGTATAATGTAGGCAATCATTACATCTATTCATATTTGAAATTTCACCTTGTATTATTGAGAACCAAGAAAGTTGTAGGCATTTAAAGTTTTAGCCAATCAGATTGCAGCACACGTGCATGTGCGTGCGTTCATGATTATTCTTATATATCATGCTGTAGATCTTCATAATGTAAGACTATGTTCAAAATTTCAAAGGATTTTGTCAGAAAACAAAATAGATATTTAGACTTTTAGTTTCAGCCAAACGCAGCGAAGGGCACCTGCATGCGCGTGAGATCTTGCTATTTTGACCATGTCATCATGTCTATACTACTATTATATCCTTATATTATGAGTTTCAAAGCATTTCATCTAATATTTAAAAAGTTATGACTAAATCTATTATATTGGTCATTTCACGTGTTACACGTGCGCGCACATGCACGCACGTGCGCGCAAAATGACCTTCGTTCCGCACATCTACATAACATACCTAGTGACCCTAAAAAGGTTTCACCTAGATCGGATGAGTAGTTTACGAGAACACTCGCGGACAAAAAAGTACCGGAGAACAAAGAAAAAATTCAGAAAAAGTAAAAACAATATGTTCCCAAACTTCGTTTGGGGAACATAAAAATACTTTAATTCTACATAAATCTACCGGTTCATCGATAGGCACGTTTTAAAACATCAAGCACGGGGCGGGACAAATTAAGACAGAAGCGGGACTTACAGTAGCACATGGATTTGCATCAAGATCATGTACATGTACACATAAGGAATAACTCTAAGATTTTTTCATGGCGATGAACAATCAACTGTCTAGTGTGATAATTTTATGCGGTGTAATTCTGCAAAATATCACGCAAGCCACTCGATTGATCACAATATGAAACCAAAAATTAGACAGTTATTCATAATTTAATCGAAAATTCTATTTCATATTATAATTTAAAAAAGACAAAATTAATATATTTCATTTGAAATTTGGATTGATGTTTAAAAAAAAAAATGAAAATAAACACTAGTAGGTAGAATGGTTTTTAATAAATCAGTTAAATAAATTGCCCTCTATTTGTATATACTTGGTATATATGTTCCTATAAAACTCTTTAGTTTTTACAAAAAAACAAAACAAAACAAAACAAAAAAACAAACAAACAAACAAACAAAAAAAAAAAACACTTTAATTTTTGTACAGAGTATATAGTAATTAATTGCAATTCACAATTTTTTTCTGTCTTTATATTTAAAAGAAAAAAAAGAATTCACAAATTTTCACAACCCAGTTGCATCTTGTTCATTGTTGTTGCCGAGGACATTTTTTGAAATATTTCGGAGTATTTTCAGCACATTTTGAAAGATTTATCTTTATACTGTATTAAAACAACAAAGTTGACAGCTTTGACCTACGTTTATCGAGGGCAATGATTTTCAAATGAATTCTGTAAGATTTTCAATTGAACAAATCTTTACACGAAGAAATAGTTTATTATTGTGAAAGTATACTGTATATTACAAAATTAATGTAATTGATATTGAACAGAAGTCGTTTTGTTCTCCTAGCACAGTGAAATATAAAACAAACAGTTCCTTTCATTGATGGAAAATACTAAACTTTTATTACGAAGTACTACTAAATTTTTATTGTATTATATACAATATATAAAATGGAAGATTTAATAAATAAAAAAAAAATTCTGGGAATATTCAGTGATATAAATTCATTTTCATTATTAACGTTACGACGAAAAGTTAAAAGCGGGTTCACTCTGAAAACTTTTGACGTTTGACGTACGAAAGTAACTTGACGTCATTATTTACCTGTTAAAGTATCATTGATATAAATGAAGAAAAAACCTACTTAGAGTTGACGTAGGACCATAACAATTCAGATTTGGCAATTTCTAACCTTGCTCTATTAAAATGCATGAAAAACTTAAAATGTGTAAAAATTGCCATAAGGACCTTTTCTCATGGGGCCAATCATATATATATATATATATATATATATATATATATATATATATATATATATATATATATATATATATATATATATATATATATATATATATATATATATATATATATATATATATATATATATATATATATATATATATATATATATATTTTTGTTAAAGAATTTTTCTCGATGTTTTTTTAAGTATTTGTTATCAAGAGATACTTTCTATCTCTTACTTAATGATATATTTATAAACTTTATAAACCACATTGATTTGGAGCTTTTGTAAATTGGACATGTTGACCTTAGGCAAAACCTTAAACGCACATAAACCATGCTTCATCTTATTCTTGAGGTGGTGTTGATGAGGATTTTTAAAAAACTCGGTAAAAAATTTCATTTAAAATCCTTAGATTTTTCAAAAGTCAGTAACATGAAAACGAGGGAATTTTTAGAGGTTTATTTGATATCATAGACAACTACCTTAAAAATGCAGCTCTGAATTTAATTTGTTAAAACTATACAAGTACTCTGAAATTGATGTTAAAAATTAGTTTGAGTTCCCAATTAAAACATATACGATTTCTTATCAATGCAATGCATAGTACTTAATTAAGCAATGAATCATTATAATTTTGAAAGATATAGGTTCATAACTAAACGGTATGTGCAAACAAATTGAGTAACGCGCGTTAGGAGAAAACACGTGTAGTGTAAATATTAGGTGAATTAATCAATTTGATCATTATTTTATTATTTCATATCTTTGATGGAATATTAAAGTTATTTTGGATGGTATAAAGAAGAGAGAGAGAGAGAGAACCTTTTTGTGTATTTACTACTTTGTATTCGTATGAAGCAAAAATAAGTCATAACTTTTATCGTGATAAAAAGAAAACTCGAAATGTAATCTTTACCTTAATCTCAACATTCAAATAGAAAATCAAATCAACGAGTTTTTTCATCAATTAAAGACATGGTTTGTGACATCACAGGTAGTTGCTTTTTTCCCATAAAAATAGAATCTGTAAATTTATTTACCTTTGAATTGGCGTTTTGCACAATTTTTTTTTTGTTAAAAAAAATTGCGATTATAAATACAAGTAATCCGAAGTTGATATTAAAAAGATTAGATTCCTGAGCTTCTGATTGAGAATGTGGTTTTTAGAGATTCCGTTTTCAGTCAATGTGTAAGAATTCCAATTAGTTCTAATTATTAAGTAATGAATTTATATTTGAAGTCATATAATCAAGATTTTAAAATGTACGGATTCGGAATTCGTGTTTGACTTTATGCTAAAGATATGTTTTAAATGGTCTGTATTATGTAAGCAAATAATTTGTAATTCATGTAGGTTTCAGTACAGCAAGAAATATGTTTATAATTTTGCGGAATACTTTTACAACATCAATCACGGAAGAGCATAATGGTAAGCATCCGATTCAGATGAAATTGGCACTGTCTATTAGTAAATGCTACAATGTAATTAATTTTATTAATTTTTTCTACATTCAGACAAAAACAAACATCAAAAGAGATGTGAACTGATTGTGGGAGGGTTTGAACTTATTATAAAAAAAATTCCGTTTGAATTTATCACAGCTCTTCCCGAAATAATAGAGCAGCCCAATAAAAAAAGCACTTTAAACGTTGATTTAAAAAAAACAATATATGTTAAATGTTCTTCCATATTTAATTTATTTCGATCTATTTATGTACAATTACTATTAAATAAATTATATATTTATATCACAGAGTTTAAAAGAATCAATATAACAAAGCAATTGTATCATTACATTTTTAATTCTTATATTCTAATGTCATATGTTGCCTTTCAATGAAAGAAAAATAACTGCGCTAAAGTATATAAAAAAATGGTATAAGGAATTATAGTTAAATTCAAACAATTTTAAAGAATATAACAATTAACCATTGCTATCTAAAGTTTGTATAGCCATATGCAAAGGGGAAATCAAACTTATACATGTATTCAAACTGACAATTCAACTCTACGTGACATTATAGAAAAATGCTTAAGTTTCCCAAATATTAAAGCTAATGAATTAAGCAATGTCAGTATACAGTATGGTAAAAATATGCCATATCATTTTTTTTTTCTTTTACTGAAACAACTATTACATTGAAATATAAATGAAAACCATCATCATTTTGATAAGAGTCTCAAACACAACATAACTTATACGTTTCCTGTTGCCTTAGTATCTTCCTCATTCATTCTCAAATTGTGAAGCAAATACTTATGCAGGATACATGTCTCTATCGAAGACTCAGAATAATGTGACTTCATTTACTAAAAGTTATAAATTATAATTATTTCCATATGTATGGGCAAAAAGATATAATTCGTCTCTCATCACAATAATTTCTAAGTTATTTTTCCAATACTGTTTAAAGCATAGCAACACATTTCTCGTTTTGGGATTACTGTCGAAGTAGCAAGCCAAAAAGGAACATCAAGGACACGGTGCAAGTAAAAACCAGGTCGGGCGCAATAGCTTTTGCTCCATTATCTGCTGGTGCGGTGGAATTGTTCGTAGTATTAGTTGGAGTTAAGGCTAAAAATACCATAATATATTAAGCTTCAATAAAATACAAACTGTATGGAAAAAAATTTCGATATTCAAAACATTGCTTATCATTAAAAATGAATATTACACACCTGCAATGACAACCAAGGAATCTATAAGCACCAGAAAAATGACACCCACTACTACCTTTGTTAGCATCTGTAATTAATTAATTAACTAATTAATTAATTAAAAATGCATTTTATTTGTTAATTTTGAATGAGTTTATCAATTGTATGAATTACTTTTAAGAATCTTTGAATTAATTTTTCAGGATCTTACAAGTATAAGCTTATATTAGCTTATTTTCAAAATATAACTTTTTTTAATAATCAGGGGTAAAAATCTTTAAAAAATATCTTTTAAAAATCTTGTGTGCAAGATGCTAGTTTGACATTCTTAATCTCGCAACATCACGGCATGCCTCTCTCATTTATGAATTTAAATAGATTCAATATTACTTTTTGCTTTAAAAAATAAGTAACAATGCAAATTTTGGATGTCCATGTATACGTACCTTTGGGACTTATTCTGCCACTTCGTCTGCTTTGCATGGATAACTAGATGACAGCTGAATTATATACTGAAAAGACATATCCTAACAACCAATCAAATGCCTTTAAAAACACCTCCCTTGGTTATCTTAAGGCTTCCTGTTTCATTATTGATGACCTATTTTTTCCCTCAGAGTGACAGACTGATGATATTCTCTTAATTCTTCGAGATAAGAAAATTTGAAACTATCTGTATGTATTTTTAAAATCTACTTTGTTTGCTTGAAAAGACCTCGTAGTATTTTTAACTCAGAAGTAAATTCTGCCGCAGATTCCCCTTTTCAAAAATTTGGATGTTACCTCTCCTTTGTTACCGATTTTACAACCGGAAACAATACCCAGTGGAATGATTTAGAAAAAAAAAACCCTTGTGCAATTGCTGAAATTGGATGTTTGTTAGGGTAGGGTGGTGTAATTTCGACCGTAAATGTTACTTAAAACGTATATAGTTTTTAAAAGTTCCGGCTTAAAAGGAAATAATGCACTCCCGCTCTTAGATTCCTTCATTTTCAAGATATTTGCTTTGTTTTTTTAATTTGGGAAAAATAGGAAATAAATAAGCAATTTATGACACTTAAAAAACAGGGTAATTTCGACCGAATGAAAGGTAACTTCGACCAGCGTCATTTCCTGGTATAGACGAACTGCACATTCAACTTTATGTACGCTTACTTTTCATTACAAGCGAAGCTTACGTAAAAAATATGCATTTAATTGTATTTTCAAATCGTAAATCGATATACATGTACATATATACAGATGCATATTCTGAAATATTTACTTATTTTTTAAAAATACTATTATAAAGAAAGTTAACTTTGATATCTTCGTAATCACATAATACACGTAGTACTATAGAGTCTTTGCTACAAATATGCAAACTATCAAAATTAATTGTATGCCACAATTTGGAATCGTACAACAAGAATAAAAGAATGGTGATTTTTGATTTAACTAAACCATTTCTTATACAAGAATTTTTGTGCGTTTTAATTTTATGAAGTCAGTTTAAGGTCTTAAGATTCTTGAAAGGGAAAGTGTACACCCAGTAAGTTAAATGTCGATTAATATCGTTAGCATATTATTTCAACACTGATTTCTTGTTTTGTTTTTGCCTTTTCTTTTTTAATTTCTCTTTTCTTTTCGGCTTGTCTTTCTCGTTTTCCTTTCACAACCTCCTCACTAGTTAAAAGACGATGACTGGTTATGCTGTTGGAGGATCTTGATTTATGTAATTTTGGCGTTGACTTTGGGATAGAAAATATATCGTCGATTTCCTAAGTCCAATGCCAAGTACTAGTATTGTTGTTGACTTCACTTGTGCTTGAAAGTTCTAGGGCACCATTTGCAAGAGCATCTAAAAGAACGCTAACATCTGCTGGTGGTATCCGGGCATCCAGAGAGGCCATATCATCAGGTATTAGATCATCAGATGTACATAGCTCCTCTCCGTGTTTGGTTCAGCTATTTCGATCCTCTACAGGGTCTGTAGTAGTTAATGACACGGCCATTTCGGCGAGGAGGGCCGGTCAAAGACAAATTGGGTTGTTAGGAATACGGCATACTTGTTTGCTGCCAGTTTTCAATGAGTACACTCTGTAGGTCTTATGCTTCTGATGGTAAATACACGTAATCTGGCAAAGTGCTGACATTCATTGGCCAGATACCAGTTGCATGGAACCATCTTTTGATGTTATCTGTAGTTACTGATGCCTCCAAAGCTGATTTGAAAATTCTTGGCAAAGTAGACTTATTGATCTCGTGGTTAGGGTGATTCAGAGCAAGCTCGACCATACGCCTTGCTGAAGGGACCGAAGACTGCCTTGTCAAGGGGCTACAGATGATGGGAGGTGTGTGGAGCCAACGCCATAATTATGATGTTCTCGTAAATGGCTGCCTCAAAAAGACCCAATACCATATGAGAACTATGAGAATTTAAAACAAGAAGTTGGTCTGCAGGACCCGCAGTACTGTAGGAAAACAGACTTGAACCAAGCAAATCACACATCCAAGTTTTTTCTAAGTCCATATCGTTCCCGGAGGAGCATCAATAGTGGCAAATGATTAATATACACATCGCGGGGTTTTCCCTTTGACAATGCACATTGGTTCGGTGGCATTTTGTCACCAGAGGCATTGACACATGCATGTATTGTGATGCTTTGTCGCGAGATGGAAGTTCTTTCTGGCAAAACTTTTTTCACCTATTTTACTTTTCCCCGTAACATGGTCAACGATAGTTGTTTTAGGTACCATATACGTTTTCGCAGCTTTTCCATAGCTCATCGCTTTTATTTTTTAAAAACATGACAAAGTTGATTATTCCCCCTTTTCATAAAAACACCCGAGGGCGCAGTGGTTGCAACTTCCTTTTTCAATATTCAAGCATCATCTTGGGACGGTAAAACTTTTCCAGCTTGTTATTGTGTATTATAAATTTGAAACACCCGCCCACCTCACCCATTTAGAATAGATACTGCTTTTCTGGTTTTTTATGCTTTCAGACGAAGACTTGTAGTGAATATCAATCTCAACATGACAGGACTTATGAGATGAAACCGGGTCCTTAGGGAACAGCCAAGGGGATTGAACCACAAGTATCTTTATGGACTCGCAGCACACTGGACTTTCAAGACATTTAATGTGAAAGTGATGTGAGGAACAGTCATTAATTATATGGAAGTGATTCATTCCAAGAGAAAGTCATGCACCATTTTTGCAGGAGCCAATAACTTTCCTTTAACCATAAACATTAAATAATAATGTGGATTTATAGAATCTAGTACTGCTGTCCGTTTCTTTCCAGCTGAGATGCGCGTAAACGAGCGGCACTAAGTAACTGTCCTTATATGCAGTCATGTAACTCATGAAAGTTGAAAAATAAACTTTGGATTTAGATATACATGAATAAGTGCTTGCCTCTGCACCTCCCAGGGTCAAGACTTTTACAACTTTTTGAAATTCTGTTTTTGAACTTTGACCTTTGAACTATAAACTTTGAACCTGAGTTTGAATATTTGATATGTAATCTTTGCTTTGTTGTGTTGCCAGAGTCACCAATAGCTTTTCATAATTTGTGTCTCTGGATAAACAGCCGTGTCCAATTTTCGCAACAATAAAATTTATAAAATACACTTGATGTTTTTATATGCACTTATCTGAGATAAATTTAGAAACATACAGAATGTAAGCAAATCGTAGCAGTAAGAGATGAAATTTGATCGACATTCTTGTATAATGCTTATTTTTTTGTGTTGATATTGGGATATGTGACAAAAATTTAATTCTATTTTTGATTTAAAACAAAAGCTACACCTGTATATGGAATCTTAGAGATTAAATGGCCTCCTTCTGTCTTGACAATATAATAGCTGTATAAAGAAACATTAAGGGTATGTAAATTTTACAAAGGATTTGTACTGAAGTACATCAAATTATTCTCTTAAAAAACAAAAATATTAATTCTTTTTTAATTCAAGCAGTCTAATATATAAAGGCAAGTGGCATTTTAAAAAAAAATATAGTTATATAAAATTTTGAAGGCATCTTCATTTTGATTTAGTCGAGATTTATCTAACATAATTTTTAAAAAAAATTTAATTCAAGATACAGTAATGATATATTTTGTTTGTCTGTTGTGTAACGTCGATCTCAAGAATTTTTCTCTCATATGGAGACGCCACCACTTGTCTGTGGAGAGATGCAATTTTTGTCCTGTACTCAGCACTCATGGCTATTGAGCAGTAGGGATCTTTTCCGTGCCAACACCTACTGCGATACTGGACCTCGGTTTAAACAGTCTCATCCAAAGGACCGATCTCAAGGTTCCAGGATTGGATAGTAATGATGCCTAGAAGTCAATAAGTTCTTTCTGAGATAAACACTAAATTTGTATGACGTGTATAAAGTACAAAGATGAATGTTCACCGCGGCACAGTGGAAAGCGCGTCTGCTCTACAGTTGCAGAGTAAGGAGGTGGTCCTTACGTCACGGGTTCGAATCCTATTGTTGGACGTGGAGACCGGTCCTTCGGATGAAACTCTATAAATTGTTGTCCGGTGTCACAGTATGTGCTGGCACAAAAAAAGATCCCTCACTGGCTACGACAAGTGGGTAAAGTTTTCTACTAGTAGCTGGATAGAAGTAAGTAAAGTTGGCTATTAGTAACTGGCTACTAGTAGCTGGCTACGACAAGTGGGTAAAGTTGGCTACTAGTAGCTGGACAGAAGAAGTAAGTAAAGTTGACTACTAGTAACTGGCTACGACAAGTAAGTAAAGTTGGCTACTAGTAACTGGCTACTAGTAAATGAGTTGAACCTTCTAGTACCTTTTGTGTAAAATTATGCAAACTTAGGATACAAATGTTTATATTCTTTAAGTAGCTGGATTTTTACATCGCTGATATTCACTGATATTGCTGTATCCCAATATTGCACAATTTTACACAAACGGTACCGGTAGCTGAGTTTATTACTGAAGATATCTTGGTAACTTCAGTGCCAAATCATGTGGAAAAGATAAGAGATTGTTTTTATCAACATTATTAGTGGATATCAGTGGTGTAAAAATCCAGCTACTTCAATAATATCAACATTTTTATCCCAATATTGCACAATTTTACACAAAAGGTACTAGTAGCTGAGTTTATTTCTTACGATATCTTGGTAACTTTAGTGAGAGATCATGTGGAAAAGCTTGGAGATTTTTTTTATCAGCAATATCAGTGTATATCAGGGATGTAAAAATCCAGCTACTTCAAGAATATCAACATTTGTATCCCAAAATAGCATAATTTTACACAAAAGGTACTAGTAGCTGAGTTTATCACTATAGATATCTTGGTGAAATCAGAGCCAGATCATGTGGAAATCTAAGACATTGTTTTTATCAACAATATCAGTGGATATCAGCGATGTAAAAATCCACCTACTTCAAGAATATCAACATTTGTATCCATAGTTTGCATAATTTTACACAAAATGTACAAGAAGGTTTAAGTGATTTACTAGTGGCCAGTTACTAGTAGTCAACTTTACTTACTTTTCGTAGCCAGCTACTAGTAGCCAGTTACTAGTAGCTAACTTTACATATCTCTCCAGATGTCTTAAAAATTATCGAGAAAGAAGAACATGACAAAAATACGAACCTCGGGAAATAACAAAAATGAAATAAGGTATATGTACCTTGGAGGATTAAGTATTCCCTATCAACAATTGACACCCACAGTGAGCTCTTGTATCAATCAGATAAAGGAAGTAATCAAAATATATTACAAATCAGTTTAACAGAAATAATAATTACACAGTATTTTTTCCTAAGTGGTAAGTGGAATCGAATGAAATCCAAATCTCCATTAACCAACGGTATGATAATATTTGATAAATTAACTCAAAAAAGGGTATTAATTTGATTCAATATCCATTAAAAGGGAAAAAATGTTGAAATCTACTAAAACTGTCATCACATTCATTTTTATACTAATAAGTTATTCACAATTTGAACATTTTATGTTTACTTTCAAAAACGATGCTACATGCCTTAATAAATATTAATTTTCTTTAAGCTCAATATACAGAGAAAACTAAATCTCCTTTACAAACACATCGTCTTATTCATTTTTTCATGAAATATGGAAAATGATCAACAGTATTCAATCTAACACTCTATTTTAGGAATACAAACCCGGAGCAGAGCAAACAAAGACCTCCAAAAATAGCAGAGGAGGATCAGGTGAATGGAGGAGTGGACATCTCCTGCACCTGCCAAC
Organism: Saccostrea cuccullata; assembly: GCF_032062105.1. Lineage (NCBI taxonomy): Eukaryota > Metazoa > Mollusca > Bivalvia > Ostreida > Ostreidae > Saccostrea > Saccostrea cuccullata. The sequence goes on from NW_026925017.1 coordinate 11,806, forward strand.
TGGTCACACCAGTCGCGAGCTCCTTGTCAAGATTGGGAAAAAACGTGAAAATCCGTAAACAATTTAAGATGTAAGAAATAACCTAACAATAGGTTTTTTAAAATGTCAGACAGCATTTAAATTAATATTAAGATGCATTGCTAATAAGATCATTGTATCGATCAGAAAACTTGCGAAATGTTTACTCCAAACGAGAATGTTGATGTCCTTGTTTTATCAATGTGTTTGTCAATAGATTTTCCCGTATTAGATATTGTATGTAGAACATAGAACCCATATGCAGTTGATAAGGGTATATTGCTACATAGAAAGGGAAGTTGATATTTGAAAAGTGAAAATTGTCGTAGAGCGTGACTGTTAAATTCATTTTGTTCTTTTTTAATTCCAATTTCATTTTGCATATTTTGGTATGCTTGAAAACATACACCATTATGTTTCCCTTCAAAACTTGTTATTCAAAAAAATAATTTTTTACAAATATCATTATGGTTCTTTTTTTTCTCTGCTAATGTAGTAAAATATTTCCATCAATTCATGTATTCTTTGATAATTGACTATCAGTTATGCACAAGTCTCGATAGTCCTGAAGAAATTTTAAATGAAAAGCCCGGAAGCCTGGGTATAAGTTGGATTATCACCTCAGAATTAAAAGACCCTTACAAACAATTTTGTTGCCTGCTTTTTTAACTAGGGTAAGTAGATACTGATCATGTTAGCTCTATCTTTCTAAACTTCTGAATTATCAAACACAGAAAGAAAGATGGATGTCATATTTCCCTTTCAATTTTTATCATGTTTGATCCATGGCCTGGCGTTATCTTCCACAGAATTCATAATTTTGAGATAATATAACGCCAGTTGAAAGATCGAAGTTTTCCGAAAGGTGCATGGACACAGATTTGAAGTTTATGTTTTCTGTATAATATTACGACTCATATACACTGTATTTTAATAGCATTTCACACAAAAATATATTAAAAATCTTGTTTCATCTAAAAGTTATTAAAACTTCAAATTTTTAGACGGGTTTGATTGACACATCTTTGCACTTTCACAAATTTTACTTTTATTCTTAATACTTAGGAATAGTGGCAATAGTGGCAATCTTGTTGTGTATAAATGAAAAATATTAAAACTATAATCCAGAAAAATTCAGAGTAGAAATGTTCAAAATCAAAACATACACACAGTATATTGTCAATCCTTGTAGTTGTGGTGACTTTAACAATTTAACGCCCCCGGTGAATCGTAAACGTAAAAAATAACAGAGTTCGAGCCCTGTTTACATAAACTTTGTATGTTTCACGGGTGTGATCAATTTGCTAAACTCTGTGCACAACACTAAGCGCGGAATGACAATACTTGTGAAGGGGTTTTGCTTTCTAACTTTTCATCTCTGAATATAATTATTTTTTCTGGATTAATATTATGGATTTTAATATTTTTCATTAATACACAACAAGATTGCCACTTTTCCTATAGTAAAAATTGTTAGAGTACAAGGATGTGTCAATCAAACCCATCCAAAAGGTTTTAATAACTTTAAGATGAAATAAAAATTTTAATATATTTTTGTGTGAAATGCTATTAAAATATATATGTTGTGACATTATACAGAAAATATTTACTTTAAATCTGTGTCCATGCAGCTTTAAACTGTTTAACAGTATTTTTTCTACGATACTAATTTTTGGACAATATTTTTAGTTGAAAATTTGGCATGAAATGTGCATGTCTTTAGTTATGTTTATTTCTAAAATTATGTACAGAAAAAATAAATGTATTTATTAAGTATTTATACACTTTTTATGAGCAATTAGATATACACTATAAATAGATGTTCTTGTACTTGTATATCCAAAAGTCCTCGGAAAAGTCATTGGGCGTTATAAATAAAGGGAAAGAAATATCAATCCAATTCTAGAAGAGGCATTATAGAGACATATGTAGCTTCTCGATAGTCCTCATACAAATTTCATCACAAAGACTCCGATCACAGACATGAAGATGAGGGACGACTTGGAAAACATCAGTCTGCTACCTGCTCCTCCCTGACCGGTACTATTAGTATTTGAAGTGGGATTGTTATGGTGTAGGCTTGTGGTAATAGTAGGCGGTGGGGTTCTGCTGGTTGGGCCTCCAGGTATTGCTGTAGTCGACGTCGTTGTTGTAGAAGTAGTGGTGGTCGTGCTGGACCCTTCGTTCCCTTCTGAATAAAAATATGAATTCTATAAATAAACATTGGGTGTTCATAAAATCTAACTTAACACAAGTATTTGATCAGATTGTCTCCAGATCCTACGTGGTAATTATGCTACAAAATTTATAATGGCTCCCTTCATTTTTTTCAATTTTTTCTCAAAATATTTTATCTTTTTTAAATTTCTTTAAGCATTTAGTATACAATAATGTAACAAATTGGATTTGACACTTCGACATTTAACCGTGAAATTTTATTTAGAGGCAATTTATTAAAGTGTGAAAATTTTCGTCGGATAATTTAAGACTATATATATATATATATTTCTAGGACTTGCTTTCAATCAAAGAAAGTGTATTTTTTCAGCAAACAAAATAATCGGTCTTGTAGGAGACCATATCACTTTTTAAAAAAGGAATGGGGTTCGGGTAACTAAAATTTTTTGGATAAGCAAAATGTTAAAAAAAATATTTAAAATTATAATATGGAGATTTTGAAAAATAATCATTCAAGCCCAAAAGACCATTGAATCAATTTACAGTTGGAGCAGACCATATATGGATGTCTTAAAATACGAGGAGAGAATTCAGGTGTCAGGAAGGATAATGCATCCCTTGTCGAATCAACAGGGAGAAATGCAGGTGATAAGAGTATCTTGTGACATAAATTAGAGAAGTTTACGATAAAAAGCAATCACTCACTTTTTTCACAAACAAATTAATGTTAGAATAACATGTAAAAGAATGTCATCAGCTGTTTAAGTGGACAGCCGTTAACGTTAACATGCTAACTAATTCATATTGTGTTAAAAAAAAAACCTCAATATTGATACATTGTCATAAAACAACAAAATTTTCTATACATTTTAAATATTGTACCTAGAAAGCATGTTACTATAACCACGAGAACAAGGAGCATTCCACTTTTGCACGAATTCATCTGAAAAGATATTTCATTTTTATGAAAAATGATTTCATAAAACATGTAATGGTATAAAAGAGTCGTGAAATATATGGAGATAACGAAGAGTTTCCAAGCTTAAAATCCATAAAACAATACAAAAAAGGAGCAGAGCAAACAAGGACATCTAAAACACCGGAGGTGAAATCGGGTGCCATGGAGGAGTGAGCATCCCCTGCTGACGGGTCACACCCGCCGTGTGCTCCTTGTCATGATTGTGAAATAACGGGAAATCCGTCGTCAATTAAGGTAGTACCAAACACCTGTGTATTCTATTTTGACTGATTTCATGGAGAAAAAAGAATGATATAAACTGTATTGACAGCAATGAATGATCCCCGAAAGAAAAATAAGTTTTGGCATGTTTTTGTCATATTTTGTGAAAAAATCAGAGAATCCTATACATTGTTCACTTGGTAGCTCACATTGTACAAAGTGTTTACGCTATTTAAATGCAATAAACAATCATGTTACAGTCTTTTATTAAATGCAGTGTAACTTTTGTTCCATAAATAATAGAGAGCTGATATTTTGAAACATATATATAAGGAGTCTCCATTTATTTTGTACTATAAATTCAATGTCATACCAAGAGGTCAAAGGTCAAATATTGTGACGTCATCTACTGAATCGTTAAGTTTTTTTGCCATTGAAAATTTTTTAATCGCCAAAATATTTAAAACCACTGGTTTAATTTTCTTTACACATTTTATTCTTTGACCCATTTGAATCATTTTATTAATTTTTTGTAAAAATTGAAATATACATTTTTTCGTAAGAAAAGTTAAAGTGTAGGATATTTTCAGGTGAATTGTCATTTCCGACGCTATGTATGTTTTATTTTCAGGTAATATTTTACTGAAATTTTCCAGTATCAATGTAACTTACTGCGTTTACGTAACAAAATGTTATCTTTATAAGCAGTATTGCGCAAATTTGCAATAGATCAATTGATAATTTTAAAATAAGGCTTATTCTCTAGTCCCATTTCATATTTCACAATATTCTTACGGAGGTCTGACAGGCCATATTTCAAACTATGTGGGCAAAAATGTGTGGTTGACATTCTTTCATATTATTTGTAAAGAGAGATTTTGTATTCTAGAACAAAATATCAAAGTTTCAGAAAAATTGAATTTGAGGGAAAATTTGACCTATCTATTAGGTCCTGCCTTAAGTGTATAAATAATGAATTAACAATTAGTATGAAAAACGTCAGCATTTATCTCGCTGATAAATTGTATTTTATGACAAGGTCATTGTATCGACAATAAAACCTACGAAATGATGACTTTAAACGAGACTTTTCAATTCTCCTTTCATCAACTTGTTTGTAAATAATTTATCTCGTTTTAGAAATTGTTCATACGTAGAGCATGCTCTTGTGAATCGAATCAATTGAGAGATATAAACACCGTATGCTGGCGATGAAGGTATATTGCTGCATAAGTAAGGGAAGCTGATGATTGTAAAGTTAAATTCATCACGTTTATCGTAGAGCTTGGTTGTTAGATTACCATTTACGTCTTTTTCAAGTAAAATATCCAGATATGAAACAGATGTGTCAGACTCTGTGGTATTTTTTATTTCAAGCTCACCAGTATATATCGTATCGAATAAGAATGGAAATTACCAATGTCAATTGACAATACGTCGTGATATGTCTAAATGTAGAGTTGAAGGCCACAGCAAGTGTTTTCTTATATATTGAGAAGTGTATCAAAATAAGGACAGCAAACCAAAACATAATGATAAAAAATGTACATCATTGATTTAATCCGAGACACGTATTTTCTTTCCTTTCATCAATTGATATCCATCTTTCCTTGCATTTTCATGATTGTACCCTTTCTACCTCCATAAAAAGGAACGGCAAAATCATCATTAAATTTAAAAAAAAAAACAAGAAAAAGAATATATTTATACTTACCTTTCGCTGATTTCTTTGAATTAAAACGATGACTTGCTCCACATCTTATATATACCAACTGAGATTAAGATAGTAAATACTTTAAAAAATATTGCCAACTGACTTGTTAAGCAACCGCTACCTTTCAGAACGTGCATATAAATAAATTCAAGGTGCCGAAGGATTATGGTTTGATTTATTTTTTTCAAATTGGATTGTAAATTTATAGGATGTTTGGTTTTCTTTGGTAACCATAGAAAATATGGTTAAGTCCTAAAAGTCAAACAAGAGTAACTATCTTTTATTTTTTTTTTTTATGTTTTTACCAAGATAAATACGCAGCAATGAAAGCTAAATCTTTATCTAAATCTTGTGGAGATTAATATTGCTTAAAAGAAGACATAAACTATCTCTATATCAAAGAAAAGTAACAGTTTTTAAGCTCGCCAAAAAAGACTTAACAATACAAATGTTTGCACAAACTTTACAGGTTCGATAACTGCAGCTATTATCTTGAAGCAGCAGATCTGGACTACAGAACATTGCTGTTTTAAAGAAGTCTAAATTTAATTTTTTTTTTCTGTCTGACTATCTAACTCCTCTGCCTTTTTTCCTGTCATTCTACTTGTGATTTGGTTATATTTACTTTTCTTCGCAATATATTTGATACTGAAAATATAACATAACATATCAAGATTATGTAAAACATTGCATGTAATTCTATATTGTCTTATGAAAATAGAACTTTCTCCTTTAATGGAAATGAAATATCGAGACAACAAACAGCATTCAAGCTCATAAAATAATCCATTAAAAACAAATCAGGAACAGAGAAAACACAGATTTTTAAAACATCAGAGGTGGAATCAGGTGTCGTGGAATAGTGGGTATTACCTGCCGACAGGTCACAACGGCTTGTGCTCCTTGTCATGATCGGGAAACACAAAAATCAGTGTATAAATAAGGGCCTACCAATTAGTATGAAATCTTCATTAAGTTTTGACTAAAATGAAAAATTACATTTTATGACAAGGTTCCAGAGAACTTTATATTCTGTGTTTATATTCTTGATTCATCAATTGGTTTTTTTTTCTTCAATGTCTTGATTTGTTTTTAGTTTTGTTCATATGCAGAGCATACTTTTGTGTATCGAATTAACTGAGAGTCAACGAGTCCATATGCAGGTGATATGAATTGCTACATAAGTTAGGGAACTCGACGATTGAAAAGCTGATGTTATTACGTTTATTATAAGGCTTTGTTGCTGGGTTATGTTTTTTTTTTCGTAGAAAATATCCTTATACAAGGACTTCAGATTCTATGCCATATTTTATTTCAAGTTTACTGGGATATGGGATATATCCACTCCACAAATTAATGAATTATCTATAATTGTTAATTGATAAAACGTTGTCAATTTATCTAAATATCGAAATGAAGGCCACAGAAATTGTCTTCTTCTTTAATGCGTATAATTTTGAATAAATTCTGCTTCATATGGTACCAGTGGGAATGCTAATATATTATTAGAATATATGATGCCTAGGTTTGATATGATATTTTTCTGAGGGGAAACAATCATTTTCTTTCTTAAAAATTTTCTTTATCATATTTCAAGTTTTCCCTAACAAAATAGACTATAGTTAAATATAGCTATTGAAAAGGAAACAAAATATGAGCATTCTCGTTTAAAGTGATCATTTCGTAAGTTTTATCGTAGATAATCAAAATTTAATGACCTTGTCAGAAAATACAATTTATCATTGAGTAAAATGCTGACTGACGTTTTTCATACTAATTGTTAGGTCTTTACGAGGGCTGTTCAATAAATAATGTCCTTGGTGCTCGGAAAGAAATAAAGAACGTTTTTCAATGATTGTCTTTATTTCTCTTTAATAAATAATTATCCTCTTTTCATTAAAACACATGTCCGTTACATTTATATCCAATTTCTGACTGTTTCAGAACAATTTTTTGAGTATGGTCCTTCATATAGTGGAATATGGCAGATCCTATGATTTCCTGGACTTGTTTCTTCTTTCTGAAAGGTGCTTTTTTCAAGTTTGGGGAATGAAACAAGTCATAGGGTTAAAGATCTGGCGAATGGTGTTAGTGTGACAAAATATTAAGTATTTGTTTTTCTCCAAAACTCCGTAACTTTTCATGGCGTGTGGGTTTGAACGCTGTCATGAAGAAATATAATGTAGTGGATTCCTTATTCTGGTTCCATCCTCTCATAAGCTTATTATATATTTTTTTGCAAAAATTTGCTTTCTAGACGTTTCCAGAAATCGAACTGCCTCCCCGAATAAGAATTTGAATAACAAGACCACTAAAATCTAAGAAAATGGCATATAAAACTATTTTTGTACTTTTGCAATTCTTTGCTCTTCTCAGACCTTGGCTATTTTAGTCAAGTGCATCTTATTGTCAATTTGTTTTTAATCAAACTTTGATAACTACAATTTTAGATATTCTTACATGCTATTGTTTTCACTCATTTTTCAAAACATAGGGTGACCACTGAGTACTAAGCTTTTTTACTCTCAAATGTTTCTTTAAAATAGTGTAAACTACCCCCAAAATGATGCCCATTAATTTTGTTGTGTCTAAAAGTCAATCAAACTTCGTCAGTGATAATTTGTTGAATTTTGGCACACAGTACATTGGTTGTTGTAAGTCCCATCGTCAAGGACGGTACCCATTTTTGATGCCCTTTATATCATATTTGTTCATTGAAATCCACCTGCTCATGTGACTATAAAACAGACATTGGTTGCAGTATTCTTAACGAGTTTTACAACAGCTTTTATGAAGCGTTTAATTTCACTCTAGTTTACTGATTCTTTACCATTCATTCTTATTGCAGTGTCTCGAATAGCCCTTGTTTTCCAGCTTTTCACAATAAAACTATGTGATGAAAAGTGGTCACATCAACTGTAATCAATTCATTAAAGATTCGATCATGAAAGAAAGTCAAGCTTAATGTCATATGATTTCTATTTTGTATGTCATAGAACTCAGGACATTATTTATTGAACAGCCCTCCAATTTACACATTGAATTGTCGACGGATATTTCTGTGGTTTTCTTATCATTACAAGAAACACACGTCGGGTGTGGCCGGTCGACAGGGGATGTTCACTCCTCCATAACACCTGATCCCACCTCTGATATTATTGATTGTTTTATGGACTTTTGGACTTGAATACTGTTCGTTATCTCCATATATTCCATGCTGGTATTTTACTGCTTTCTCTTATGAACTTAAAGCATCTGTTTTTGTTGTTTTTCATATTTCATATACTAGTATTCACAGATTCAAAACATATTAATCTAACGAAAACATATATGTAGTTTTTACGTACTAGTATTTTAAAACAAGATCTAATACCCGCTTCTTTCAGAAAAGATCAATACAAACTCAATCTTTTATAAGTAGTCGTTTTTAGGCCTTAAGCTTAAATCAAGGTTAATATATTTTATTTCCATCGAATTTCTTTGATCATAGGTGTTTTAGTTTGGTTAACTTGTTCCACTCTCAGTTTCTTCAAATAAAACTTTTATAACTTTTTCCAGTTTTTATAAAATACTACATACACGATCTCAAAGTTGTCATTTAAAGAACATATTAAATTTGTCTTGCATTAAAGAATCAATATCTTCCATGTTAATTTAGTGCTTCAATCACTTCCTGTTGTTGCTGATTTATAAGTACATTTATTTACTACAAAGTTACCTGTAAAGAAATATCCTTGTGATTGTATTTAAACAGACTTTTATTTTTATTAAATCACTAACAATATCAATTGCTATAATACATGTTTTGTAAACTCTGTATTTATTTTTAGAGTTAATGAAGCAGCTCGAAGATTGTTTTACAAAGTTAGTTTTAGATAGCATACTTGGGTTTCTTCTGCTCTTTGTTTTACAGTTGCTGCTTATATGGCGAAAAAAATGTTACCACAGTATGAAAAAAAAGAATGTTTAATTGACATCTATATCATCTTGTTTTTCTTAGACGGATATTGCTACCATACAGTTAATCAATTATGGATACTAATACTATAAATGTATAAAGACTGCTTGGCGATATGGCTATATCGTTGTAACCAAAATTTGAAAACTGCCTGAATTAGCTAATTCAGTTAAAAGTTTATGAGTTCTCTTATATAAAAGGTAGGTTACATGTACTGTAATTTTTTTTTTACATTCTGTATTAAAAATCTATATTGAATGTTTTTGTGGAGCTCTCTCTCTCTCTCTCTCTCTCTCTCTCTCTTCTCCTCTGAAGTAAACAGTAGTAATGCGTGTTCATTATTTTTTTTTTAAAGGGGGGGGGATTGTGGAGATGCTATCATATATTGAGAATGAAATAAGTAAATTCAATATTTAGGCCTTTGTGGAAAGAAAAGTCCCAGAGTTTTCACTGCTTCTTATTTAATTGTGTGCATCTGAACAGAGACATATAATAGATCATGCACTTGAACTGCGTTGTTTATTATTATTGGACTAGTCCATTTATGGAATAAAACAACAGCGGGACCGGGAAAAAAATTAGAAAAATCATTTCATAGTGTTGCATATCCATATACTGATGTCTACGATATGTTGTTTTAAAGAATGATATAAAACTTGTAGACAGAATTTCTGACGCATTAGAAGGAAGTTAAAAGGACAAACTTTATTTAATTCCATGGAAGTTAGCACACCCATTGCATACAATAGAACAATCCAAGGAAAAGGCGCGAAGACAGCTTTCTAGTGACATTTGGCGCGAAAAGAGCGTTTCACCCCTTTCGTAGAATATAAATGGACTGATCCAGTAGTATAGAAATGCAGAAAAAAAGATACACGGACATGTTGAAACGGCGAATCACATGGAATAATCTGTTCCATGCAAAAAGGGTAAAGGAAGTAAATACTGCATTTTTTTGCATCAGTTGTATCATTCTTTTTTCTGAAAACTTTTTTCTTTTAAAATGCAGGTAAAGAATTCCAATGTAAATCAGCTTGCACAAAATCTAGCTCTCTAGATATGATCGCACAGTTTCGGATCTTGGAAATATCAATCCTTATACAGCCTGACGCCGTGACGTCAGGCAATAATATTGGAAGAATTTTGTTATTTAACGAATAAATAGTAAAAGGGCTTGCCATAGAAATAGGCTTGGTAGAACATTTATTGTTTCCCCACTTTTTATCTCTGGGTGTGAGGATTTTTCGGAAGTTTTGAAATCGAATCCAATTTTGATGTAATAATTCAAATTCACATCATTTATATATGTTCAAAGAGGCATAACTCTTACAGAATAAATTAAAAGAAAAACGATAAATTAAATGTAAGGGACTTTTTTTTACTCATTATAAGGGGCGGATCCAGCAATTTTTGAAGGGGGGGGGGTTCCAAGCTTGTGACCCTTTAACCCCCCCCCCCCCGACACACTCTAAAGCAAAGATTCTGTATTTCACATTCACTTATGGAAAGATCTAAGGTTGTGCATATGATAGCGTCGGAAGTAAATTTTAAGGAGGGGGGGGGGGGGAGTGGCAAAGCCAACAAAAGGTAAACCCCAATTTTCAATGCCTATATTATGTATATATTTGCAAAAAAAAAAAAGGGGGGGGGCTAAGATCCCTAGCACCCCCCGGTTCCGACGCCTATCTTTGTGGAAAATAATAACTTTGTTTTACGTCTTTTTTCTTTGAGAAGGTACCCCAGTCCGAAAAAAAACCGAACACAATTCAAAAACTACCGAAGCCTTGAAATTGAATGGATTTGCAGCATTTCCGAAGAGTACAAAGAATTCTCGTTTAGAATTTGAAAAAGTTTTTGGGGTGGGGTGCGGGTGGGGTTTAAAACAAAGCGTTACATGTTAGTTCCTTCAAAAGATATGATCAAAAAACGGTACGTATATAGCCAACACGGCCAAAGATCGCGTGAATATCATATTAAACCTCGCATGTTTCATATCATATATAAGCTGTATTATAAAAATAAGCAGAATATTTTCTACCAATCTCTCATTATAAAAAAGAAATAGTGAAGGTGAATGGAGGAAACTAAATGTGTGAGAATCTATCTATTCAATACATAAGTTAGACGTACAAATATTTATCCTCTCTCTCTCTCTTTCTCCACTTGGCAAAAAATAAAGGGGGGTTCCAACCCCCGGAACCCCCCCCCTCTGGATCCGCCACTGATTATTTATGATCATATGGGAAGCGGGGGTGTCTTTTTTATAATTCTGATTATTTTCTCAGTCTGATTTTGCACAAAATAGGAAATTACTAAGAATCTAGCGTAAATGAAAATTTTGAAAGTACATATCTAACGCCTGGCAACAACCCTGAAGAAGATTAAAATTACATATGTGTACAATGAAATGGAAAATATGCTGTTCGAAATTTGAGTAATATTTTGTATGCAAACTATGGTTACTTAAAAATAAAGTCGTTATGACTTCTCTGTATAAAGCAGTTCTTCAGTGCAAAGGCGCTTGGTTTTGGGATGGTGTATTTTGTGTATCGTGTTTTTCTAGGCGTCTCTGAATCCTACGAATACGAAAGACGAATAGAGCCACATAAAAAAATATTTTTATCTCGTAATTACGAGAAAAGATCTCGTTATTACGAGTTAATTATCTCGTTATTACGAGAAAAGATCTCGTAATAACGAGAAAAGATCTCGTTATTACGAGTTAATTATCTCGTAATTACGAGAAAAGATTTCGTTATTACGAGAAAAGATCTCGTTATTACGGGTTAATTATCTCGTTATAACGAGAAAAGATCTCGTAATAACGAGTTAATTATCTCGAAATTACGAGAAAAGATCTCGTTATTACGAGTTAATGATCTCGTTATTACGAGAAAAGATCTCGTTATTACGAGAAAAGATCTCGTAATAACGAGAAAATTTCTCGTTATTACGAGATAATTATCTCGTTATAACGAGAAAAGATCTCGTTATTACGAGTTAAAGATCTCGTTATTACTAGAAAAGATCTCGTAATAACGAGAAAAGATCTCGTTATTACGAGTTAATCAACAAGATAAATAACTCGTAATTACGAGATCTTTTCTCGTTATAACGAGAAAACTAACTCGTAATTACGAGATCTTTTCTCGTTATTACGAGATCTTTTCTCGTAATAACGAGATGATTAACTCGTAATAACGAGATCTTTTCTCGTAATTACGAGATAATTAACTCGTTATAACGAGATCTTTTCTCGTTATTACGAGATCTTTTCTCGTAATAACGAGATAATTAACTCGTTATAAAGAGATCTTTTCTCGTTATTACGAGATCTTTTCTCGTAATAACGAGATAATTAACTCGTAATAACGAGATCTTTTCTCTTTATCACGAAATCTTTTCTCGTAATTACGAGATAAAATTTTTTTTTTATGTGGCCCTATTCGTCTTTAACTCGTAATAACGAGATCTTTTCTCGTTATTACGAGATAATTAACTCGTAATTACGAGATCTTTTCTCGTAATTACGAGATCTTTTCTCGTAATAACGAGATAATTATCTCGTAATGACAAGATCTTTTCTCGTAATGACGAGATCTTTTCTCGTAATAACGAGATAATTATCTCGTAATTACGAGAAAATATCTCGTAATTACGAGATAAAAATATTTTTTATGTGGCCCTATTCGTCTTTCGTAGAAGCCATTAATCAATATAAAAATTTAAAAAATCGTTGAAATTAGCACGTTTTAAAAATGTCATATAACTGAATATATATAACATTTTTAAAACTTGCTAATTTCAGCGATTTTATGCGCTCGGATCGATCCAGGACGTGTATTGTTTTTGTCTTGTCTGTCTGTTTGTCTGTTTATCTTTTTTGTCTGTTTGTTTGTCTGTTGTCAGCTTTAACCTTTGCCATAACTTTTGAACTTTGAGAGATAGAGACTTCATATTTGGTATGCCTACTCCACTATTAAATGAAGTTCCTTCAAATGACACAAGGTTCAATGACCTTGTGACCTTGACTGTGACCTACATGCTAAAAATAGCTTTTTCGACCTTTGTTTCCGCCCAGCACATAGTGCTTCCCAAACACATCGTGTTTATTTTTATTTTGATGAAGGTATTCCGACACGCCTAAAAAATACATCATAACACCATCCTGAAACCAACCGCCTATGGTTCAATGTACAATTAGTTTGTAGAAAAATGTGGAATGCATATATAGGTCTTGAGGGAGGGGGAGGGGTGATGGTTTTGTCTTATATCTCTAGTTTAGAGTTATTTCCCTTTGCCGTCCGGGTTGTGTATGCGCGTGTCGGGACTGTAGAGCCCGGCCGGTGGGGGTCTTTTGGGATTCGTTAACTTTTATTAGAACAGATCAGAGGTACTTTTAGGGATTGGGGCAAAATTATTCTTAAATTAACGGTAAATATCACA
>NW_026925018.1:0-25757 GCF_032062105.1 Saccostrea cuccullata
GTCCTTGGTTTGGAAACATTATTTGTAAAATTGTTTGTATTTCAGGGTCGAATAAAGGGAGAAAAGCATATATTTTTGCAATTATGCGTCTTAATCGTTGCCATGGCAACCGTGACGTCAAATTACTCTGCATATTTAAATACTTTAGGATCTTACCTTTTAGAAAATATATAGGTTGCTTCATGTAAAAGTGACTAGAAAATGTCTTAAATTCTATTTGAACTTTTTTAGGCAATTATGCAGAAAAATTGCAAAGTCTCTGGCCGTTAAAGGGTTAAAGAATAAGTTGTCTTGTTTAACATCTGCACAAACATGTACGAATAATATAATACATTGATCCTAACAGCAAATAATTGCAGGTATCAAAAATAAGGTAAATGCTCGGTAATGCTCCGCAAATTCTCATCTCTTACTTAATGATAAATGTGTAACTTTTAATCAAAATTCTATAACTTTCTTCTGCTTCCAGATCAAAACTATTCAAAATTCTATCATACCCTCTTAAAATTAACATTAGGTTTTAAAAAGTCTTCGTTTGATTTAATGCCGGCTCAGTAAAATGGAAATGTTTTAAATGGCATTAACTTCTTTTTCAGAGTCACTAATTCATGAATGATGTAATAGGTAAAGATAACAAACAGTGATTGATCTAAAAAAATCAATAAACAATACAGATATATTGAAGAGGGTATAAAACATGGAGCCCTTGAAATTCCAGAGGTAGGATGAGGTGCCTAGGAGGAGTAAGCATCCACTGTTGACTGGTCCCACCCGCTGCGAGCCTTAATTATTGATAAAGTAGACAGAACTTTCCGTAGTCAAACTCGGTATAAAACAGAGGCCTAACAATTGATATGAAGCAAGTCAGTCAAAATAAAAAAAAACACTCAGTGGTAGGTTATATTTGCAAACAAAGTCATGATAACGACCACTAATTTTACGAAATTACGACTTTAAACAAGGTCATTGAAATCCCTGTAACATGGTCTTGATTGGATTCAGTGATTGCTTTAAAAAATTCCTCATACCCAGGAAAAACTCTTGAGTAGCGATTAAGTTTGGAGACATAAAGACCATAAGCACGTTATAGTAGAATATCATTACATAAATCAGGAAATTTGACGATGGAAAAGCTGAAGTCATCTCGTTTGGAATACAATTTATTTTTTGATTGTTATATGTTAAATGTTTTATTTAGTTATTAACAAAAATGGTGTTTGGTTTGGTATTGTATTATGTCTCTTGGGTATATAAATTGGCTGGATCTTATTGTACATGTATTATTGTAAGGTTTGATAATTAATTATTTACATATTTCTCTGGGTTCCAGTGTGGAAATAATTTTAAAGCATGATAAATAACTCCGCAGCTAGGATAAGGCTGTCCGTAAAATATCAGACTATTCAGACTGTACTAACTTCTCTAAACTAACTAGATATGACGTCATAATAGAATATGACGTCAAGTCACTGCATACTTGATCTGACATGACGGGGAAAGTGTTATAATTTGTACATGGCATGTAGATTTATTTTGGGGTCTTATTGTTTAATTCAATTTATAGGATTGTGTTTAAGCTCCAATGTGCTGATATGAATTTGAACATTTGAAATCTTAATACTGTAAAATCACATATTTTCGTGGGGTCACATTTTCGTGGTTTGAGAAAAATATCTTGGTTCGTGGGGATTTGATTCGTGGATCAAGAATCAATTATTACTTATGTATGTAACATTTTACATTTCGTGGTGGACATGAATTCTTGGGTCACTTCATACCTCGAAAACAACGAAAATTAAACCCCCATGAAAATTTGTGATTTCACAGTATCCATATTTCTTTCACTTGTCCGAGATGCACATCTTCAAACAAAAGAGAAAAATTATGTGCGAAACGCTCCTTTTACACGTCCGTAGACAGAGTTAGAATCTAAGAATCATGTTTAAATTGGAATGACACAAGTGATAAACCAAAACATATTAAAAATGTTTTATGTGAATCTACACGAGAAGTATGTCCTGTACTTGAATTTTGCTGGGGAATTGTGTGTAGTTCATCCATTTTGTAGAAAGTGGAAAATACCTCCTCTTATGTTGGTAAGTTGAATTTCTCGTAAAATATTTCTCTTTAACGACTAAAAGTAAAACCTGCCCCAGTACTTTCTATATACCAGAGATCACGATGTATTGATCTATGTAACAAACATTTTCCAGTACACTTGTTTTGCACTTATGCCGAAGCGATTTTTGTGCAACATTTAGGAATATCATAAATCTCCGTCACGTAATCAACACAGTCATGTGAAATCACAAATACATGTATGCAATTCCAAACTTTATTAAATTAAAATCTAAATCAAAATAAAATGTATATTTTAAGCCATTTTAAGCCTTAGGACAGTCTTATCATAACTGCGTCAATATGACTCAGAGAAAAATTCATCCCTATTTTATCTTACCTTTTCAACGCCATTTCAAGGAAATAAATTGAATTTCTATATTTAATATAAATTCTTATGTCAAAATAAAATATATATTTTGATTGATACTTTATTTTTTTTAAGCCAGGAGAAATATTCCAGCGATCATTCTTATAACACATAATTTCATGGTTATATGTAACATAACATTAGGAGGTAAAAAAAAAAAAGGCCTAGCATTTTCATTTTATGGTTTATTTGTAATCTATATATGCTAAGATACATGTATGAAGGCAAGATTTACATTCAACGTTGTCCGTTGTTATTAGTCAAGAACATAAAGCATTATCTTTGCAAACCATCCATCCAAACAAAACATAAAATGATATCATTGCATAACGTCCAAGACATTAAAAAAGATTTACATTGTTAAACAAAAAAAAATACTTGTATTTTTACAGCAATCTAGGAAGATATCTTTGAATTGTGCCTTTTTCTAATAAGGGCTACAATCCATTTTAGTTATTCATAATAATAGCAAATACATTAGACTATAATAATGTCATTGATTTAAGTGTTTGGTACAGTGTACAATATTATGCTTATAAATATGTAATTTACTAACACCGGTAGCTAAATTTTTCGGACTCAATTTATCACATGATTTCACGTTTCAATTTCATTTCGTTCGAAGTAAACTGAATGCCTATAGCAAAACATATGTATGAATTTATGTATTTTTTTTTCAGATCGCTATCCTCCAACAAGATAAGCATAATTCAAAACAATGTCTTTAATGGTTTGCCAAATTTACTTGAACTGTGAGTGTTTTGTATGTGTTAAAATTTTCCATGAGTCGAATTCGAAAAAAAATGTTACCAATGT
Organism: Saccostrea cuccullata; assembly: GCF_032062105.1. Lineage (NCBI taxonomy): Eukaryota > Metazoa > Mollusca > Bivalvia > Ostreida > Ostreidae > Saccostrea > Saccostrea cuccullata. Next base: position 3,305 of record NW_026925018.1, read on the forward strand.
GTCATAAATGAGCAAGTTTCAGTTAAAAAGCCTTTTCTGCGCTGTAACTTTATAAATTTGCAGAAATTAAAGTACCTAAGATCAGTGATGGGTATATCAACCAATTTTATTGCTCCAAGAAACGGATGTGTCACGTGATTTATAGCATCATTAAAGACGCCAATAAATCTTATAGTAGTAGACTTTTTTGTTACACGTATTTTAATAATACTGTATTTTCCTGTGAGGAAAAATAAAACATGGATAGTAAGAGTGCAATAGAATTAGATATATGATTCTCCCACATCCAAAGCTAAAATAAATACTGAAAATGAAATCATACGAATTTTATTACAATTCTCCAAAAGAGATTCAGACTGTCTATACTGCAATTTTCAGTCTACAAATATCCATTTTGGTATACCGATCCCGATTTATTTTCATAATATTTAAATCTCAGTTTGTGTGGTAACTAAAGTTTACTACTTTCAAAGTAAATGGTCATTAACGTATAAACATGTACATTAAATCAAAACATTGCCTCGAAAAATTCACAAACATGAGTTAAACAATCCTGGCTATTTTGCCATGTAGATCAATTACGGTCAAAGGATCTGTAACGCTAGTCTTTTTTAAATATAAATTTTAATGACAAACTGTGTGCATGCTAAATAGCATAAATTTACCTTTTAAATTAAAAATGCGCTGTAGTTAAGCACTATTAAATATTTTATAAGTAGCTCAAAGGTAAAGATCACTAGGTCGGTAACCAAAATACTTTCATAAGGAAGAAAACTAACTTGCTATATTGGTAACCAAGGTACCTTAAAAACTTTACTTTAGAATTCAATTACGGTGATACCTGCAAAAAATAATTATCTAGATTCCCTAAATATTAATACTGTTGTTCTCCGCCTTTTTCTATTAAATCAATTACAAACCTTAAAGTCTATTTATCTGAAAAAAAAGTTTTATCCCTGTAATTTTTTTATCAATAAAATAAAAAATGTTATGTTGCAACACTTTGAACAATTGGGATTTTGTTTAGACTTTTATCATTCAATGTTTTTGCTGTTTTAACTGTCAGAAATTTTATGCATGAAACATATGAAGATTACGAACGTGATTCAAGCTCAAAAGTCCATAAACAATTACATGTCTTCGATTGTGCAAATCATGCATGTTGTCACCACGCGATCGCTGTGAATTTGGTATCTTCCAATAACTAAAAAAAGACGTTACCTACATCCCTCCTGACTAAAACCGCTTCCCCATAGTTTTTAGCGACTCCTCTGCATTATCCGTTTAAATGGTGATAGGACCAACTAACAACTAAATTGTAGGGCAAACGAAAACACTTCGTCTTTACCATCGTCAGCTTTCCTTATTTCTATCCCACTATAACCTGCAAATGGTGTTTACAACTCCCAGCTTATCCGACACTCGAGAAAATACTCCGAGAATGATCAATGTTTAAAGGAATTTTGTTAACCTTGTTAAAAGTCATCATTTCTTGAACTCTCTGGGCGTTATAATGATTTTGATAGCAAATATAACCGATTATTCTGTCGTATTTTGGCCGACGGGATTCTTACCAATTGCAAGGCCTTTCTTTTTATTCTGAATTTTATAAAGAAAGTTCTGTATACCTGACCAATACATTGTCCTCACGGCGGGTGATTACTTCCCTGATTACTCCATGAAAATTATGATGAGGCACTGATTCTCCCCTCTGGAATTTTCAGGGTCCCTGTGTTATGTCCATTTCACAGAGTTATATTGTTTATAAATAGTTATTTTTATATTGATCACAGTTCGTGGGTTGATAATAAAAAAGGCGAACATTTTATTGCCAATATATATCACTAAATTTGTTATATGAATTGTGTATAAACTATACGAACTAACAAGGAAACTAACAATTGATAATTGATAATTGAGGTTTTCGTACATGTATAATTCTAATAATATTTTGATTGAAAAAACATATTGTAAAATCACATTATTTTGTGGAAGCAAATTTTCGGGGTTTGATTTGTTGGGATTTCATTTCGTGGTTGGAGAAGTGTTGGGTAGTAATGCATATTTGATTATTCATTTCGTGGTGATCGAATTTCATGGATCTCTCCACACCTCTAAACCAATGAAAATTAAACCCAAGGATAATTTGTGGTTTCACTGTATATGTTGGTCTGCTTGGTTGAATATAAAAATATTTCTTTGTAATCGGTACGGTTATTTATTTGAAAATAACGGATTGATTTTCAATTCAGCATAAAAGATTATTATCATATTTTCCATTTTAAGGATAAAAGATTACTTTCATTGCTAACCAACTATAAAAGCATTAGAGAAATAGAATGCATACCGTCTAGGATATTGAATAAAATACTCGTTCTCATTTGTATTAAAATAAAGACAATTTTGGGCTCCTTTTTCTGAAGGATGAATTTTGTTATTCATGTACAGTAAATAATGTTTTGGTTATTTACATGAACCGCATTTTTTTTTTCTTTTTTACAATGACATTATAATGTATATTGGACCCCGAGGATCTACAGCCCAGTAGCTAAGTACTTCGGTACTAGGTTGAAAATACGGATAGATATTTAAAATCTCAAATAGGTTAATCATTATTCCGACTTTGCACCTTTGTTTGATTTTCATTTAAAAAAAACAAAATGCTTCAGGAAAATTTTGTTATTTTTGTTATTTTGTTATATTGTATATAATTATTGGTAAAAAAAAAGTTTTTGCATGATTGTGTCATATTTTGTGAAAAAATCAGACAATCCTATCTTTGGTCACTTGGGAGTTTACATTTTGAGATGTGTTCCGTTATCTAAGTGTAATAAACAAGCATGTAACAGTCTGATATAAAATGCAGTGTAACTTTTGTTCAGTAAATAGTAGAGGGCTGATATTTGGACACATATATAAGGAGTCTCCGTTCTTTGTGTACTATAAAGGTCAAGGTCATATCAAGAGGTCAAAGGTCAAAAAGTGTGATGTCATCTACTGAATCTTTTATTTTTTGGCCATTTAAATTTTTTAATCGCCAAAATATCAGAAACTACCGGTTCAATTTTCTTTATTTTTACACATTTTATTTTGGGACCCATTTAAATCATTGTGTTGATTTTTTATCAAAAATTGAATAATACATTTTATTCTTTAGAAAACTTTAAGTGTAGGATGTCTATATGCGAATTTACAATTCTGATGCTATATATGTTCTATTTTTACTTTACATCTTTCTCAAATGGTCCAGTATCAATTTGACTTACTAAGTTAAAGTAACAAAAAGGTTATCTTAAGTTTATCAAAATTGTAACAAAAAATTTGATCAATTGATAATTCTAAAATAAGGCTCATTCTCAAGTGGAGTGTCTGATTTCACAGTCTTCTTACAGGGGTCTGATAGGCCATATTTCAGACAATGTGGGCAAAATATGTGTGGTTGAATTTCTTTCATATTATATATTAAGAGATATTTTGTATCCTAGAACAAAATATCAAAGTTTCAGAAAAATTGAATTTGAGGGAAAATTTGGCCTATCTATTGTGTTCTACCTTAAATAATTTAAAAATCTATTTTAGATGGCTGGATTTCAACAAAATAACTCACCATTCAAAACAACACCTTTAACGGTTTGCCAAAATTTACAAAAACTGTAAGTATTTTGTAATTGCACGAAAACCCACAGTTTGTAATGAATATCAATAGTAATAACTGTTAGTGGAGTTCTGCCTGCTTAACATGTCATTTTACTGAATACTATTAGAACTTCAAAATGACGAGCTTTTGTTTCATGCGTGACTCTATGATGAAAAGCATCTTTGGAGGTTCAATGTGTTTACAAATATTTTTTTCAGTGTTATTTACATGCAATACGTCATTGCATCCCAATCAAAAATCCCAAATTTCCGTTGCTTACTTTTGGTCTGATCATACTTGACTCATGAAAATACGGAGCAAGATAATTTTCTTCTTGGTATGTCATATTTTAAGCAGGATTGGTTAGGTCTTGAATTGTTTCAAAAACATCAATAACAAATTCTGAATGATTCTTTTTCCGATCATAAAAAAGATAACACGGCGAGTGTCACCGGTCGGTAGGGGATCTTGAGTCCTCCATGGCACCTAATCCCATCTCTGATGTTTCGAGGTCCATTTTTTTCTGCTCCTGAATTTTATTGTTTACGAATGGACTTTAAATATTTTTCGTAACCTTCATATACCGTATAAGTAGAAAATTTAGCGAGGATTTAATTTTGGCTTTATTAGCGCGGGTACTGAGATCGTTAAATTTGAATATCGCTAAAATTTAATTGCATTTTATATGTAAAAGATTATTTAGTAAGCATTTTAAAATCGCTAAAATTAAATCTCGCTAAAAATTGAATACCACTTTTTGAGGACAAATCGCTAAATTTGTGTCTCGCTAAAATTTCCACTTATACGGTATTTCATTTCTTTAAAATTGGGAGATAAACGTACTTAATGGATTTTGAGATTGAATACTGTTCGTTTTCACCATATCCTTGCTTTAGTTGATTGCTGTGTTAACATTTATTACTTAAGGGATTGATAAAAATGCTCATAAAACGAGTGAAAAGAAATCTTTCCAGAAAGAGTAACCTCTGCTGAAATCTTATGAATATGATATGTTTGTTTTTATTTATAACGTACACCGTGTATATCCCAACATGTGGGGTGTATACTATGTTGTGCGTGGGGTGTATGCTTCCGAAGCGAGAGAAAGGGGGTCAATGTACGTTCTTTGTCCATTTTCTCAACTCACGGATATTTTTCGCCAGAAAGCATATGCCTACGGAAGAAAGCATTATATAAGGAGTATATGGATACCTATGAATCCACTGGACACCTTCTAGTTTTATCAAACACCTCAACACAATTCCGAGAATCGGAGCAAGATTGACGCTACACTGTGTTTATGATTAAATATCAGAACAAAGCTTTGCTTTATCATCACTTTTATATTATTGTGAAATACATGTTTACAATATAAACGTTTGTACAAATTGTCTGTAAATAAAACAGTTCGTATATAAAGATATTGACGAAAAATCAATGTTGTGTCCGGGGTGTACGCAACATGTTGTACGCGGGGTGTATACCCCATAGTTTTCTTAGGATTGTAGTGCGAAGTAACAATGGAAATATTATATTCACACAGGTTTATAAGCGACAGATAGTGTTTATAAAAGACCTTTATACTAATGCTAAACCAAAAAGTAATTTCCATAAACTTACTGAGTTAAAAAACAAATTAACTAAATTTAAAAAAAAATAAAAGCAAACTATCATATTCAAACATAAAAGGCGCTAGAGGTGCAAGGAGCGATTGTTATCTGAATTAATACTACTTTGTAGATGGCGCAATGGTCTTAATCAACGTAATCATAAAATATCTCCAAAGGGGGCCCTTTCCAATCCCTGCATTGAGGACACTTTGTCCTTTCTTCGCCCTTTCTTTGGTTCGTTTTAATCTAAATATTTCGCCTGTTAAAAATAATAGAAACACTACATGAATGGTGTATTATGAATAAATATTGTTTATTCTGTTTCCGAACATTTATGTTATCAATACATGTATTCTTAAGAGTTTATGATAGTGATGTAGAATCTTTTTTGAAAGGGGGGGGGGTACCTAAAAAAAACAAAATAACCTTGACAGAAGTTGACCAGCAGTAAAAAAAAAGGGGAGGGCTTATCGAAACTCAAACTCATATTTCAGATGGGGTTGTAGGTAGTACCAATTCTCCTTTGTTTTACTTAAACATACTACATAACCATTTTTTGACTATGCTGCAACAAAAAAAAGGAGGGGGGGGGGGGGCAACCTGACTTTCGATGAACATTTTCTGTGAAAAGTTGTGTCTGGAACAAAAAAGGGGTGGTACTACGTGTCTGTATAATATATTAATTTTCCTTTCAATTTTCGCAATATGTGGACTCATTTTTCCTTATTTGAAAAGATTTCATGTTTTACAAATCACAATAGACATGTAAAGCCTGCTATAAAAATGCACATTTGTAAGAAGGGACGGCAATTTTCTGAGGGCATGCACAATTGAAAAAAAAAAATTGGTACAATTACAATTTAACGTTGACGTGTAATTAATATCAATTAATGATCAGCCCTCCTCTAATTTATTATCGTATATCACGTTGTAAGTTAAACCCCCCCCTCCCAAAAAATGACTTAAGACACAAACACACCCTCATGGGGGCAAAGTACACAGCATATAAATTCTACCTGAAGGAGAACATTTTTTTTCTGGTGCTTATGACATTACTAAAAGCTAAATATTTTCAAACTCATTTAAAAAGCATTTGAAAAAAGTTTAACAGAAATTATGAGGAAATGGTAAATGTTTAAAATGATGCATGTGTGAAGCATTTATTAAGGAAGGATCTGAATAAGATGCCTTTAAATGAAAGAAGGGGCGAATAGCTGGTTATCACTTTAAACAGTTAAACAAAACACCCTGTACATTTACTTCCATGTGCATGCAAAGCCAAAAGTGCGATGAACGTGTATCAATTTTTTTTCCCCAGTAAATCGAATTCATGAACCTGATGTTGTGCTATTACAAAACTGGTGAATAATTTAAAAAATAAATAGACCTTTCACAAAAGTCTATTGTTAAGAAATTTTTTAATGACATGTCAGACAACACCAATTTGATACTATAGAGTAAAAAGAGGGGTATACACCCCGTGTACAACATGTTGTATACACCCCGGACACAACATTGATTTTTCGTCAATATCTTTATATACGAACTGTTTTATTAACAGACAATTTGTACGAACGTTTATATTGTAAACATGTATTTCACAATAATATAAAAGTGATGATAAAGCAAAGCTTTGTTCTGATATTTAATCATAAACACAGTGTAGCGTCAATCTTGCTCCGATCCTCGGAATTGTGTTGAGGTGTTTGATAAAACTAGAAGGTGTCCAGTGGATTCACAGGTATCCATATACTCCTTAGATAATGCTTTCTTCCGTAGGCATATGCTTTCTGGCGAAAAATTTCAGTATGTTGAGAAAATGGACAAAGAACGTACATTGACCCCCTTTCTCTCGCTTCGGAAGCATACACCCCGCACAATATAGTATACACCCCGCATGTTGGGATATACACGGTGACGTAGGCCGATTCGTGTCTGTTGGAATTATTTTGTTAAAGTAATGATGCAAACATTGATAATTTTATTCAAAAACAAAAATATGTATGAAATAAAAACATAAAGATACTTAAAACAAACATACTGTAAAACGAGAATATTTGGCGCACTACTAATTTTAGCGGCTTTGGCGCAAGAGCCCTTGAGCGCTAAAATTTATTGTGCGCTAAAGGATTTCTAAATATTTTTTGTGTGTGTTCAAAGCTTTTACATAAGTACATGTAAACCGGAACGCGCGATTACGTAAATTCAAGGTCATCTGTATTTTATATACACACCAGCACTTAGAACATGTTCAGAAGACAGAAAGTCTGCCAAATTATGATTTATTTAAACTATTGTTACCCCAGAGTTTATTACCCGATCTATGACGACTTCATCACCTTCAAAGTTTGGCTTCTCGGTGTGTCAATCATCTATCGCCTCGAGGTAAACAATGCAATCAAGCATGGCGATTAAGCTTGCAGACAATACCTGATTAGGATTACCGTTTTATCCAAGTAATTTTCTGTCGATGCATGCATTGTTTTAATATGATTTAAATGAGTAAACATGGTAAATACTCAATTTCTTTTCACTGAAAATAGAAATAATAGATTTAAACATTGTGCCACGTCCTGTAATAGCAACACGTACCGCGGTAAAGTTAACGAATGTTTACTGATATACGGGAGTACTAATGTGTTTCCGTGCAACCAAAAAGTCAAATACGGGTGTGGATAAACAAAACAAACTATCACATTTATATATTTTACTGACAGATGCAAGCGCTAAAATTTATTTGCGCCAATGCATATCCCACTTGCGTTTGCGCTAAAATATGTATGCGCCAAATTTTCTCGTTTTACAGTATGATTTTGAAAAAAAAATCTTCCTTAGAAACGGTATTACGTATAAGCATAAATAATATTGCCACTTGTAGCATCAAATTAAAGTTCATCTACAATGCATTTGTAATAATGAGTCTTACAAAGACCTTATTGTTACCAGCTTTAAGATCGGACCAGTATAAACAAGAATTGAATGTGGCATCAGTATTATTTTATACAGTATTTATAATTATATTATAGGCACAAGTATTGGACAAAAAAAGAATCCCTTAAATTTGTGTGCATAGATGCAATCATGGGTATTCTGCATACAATGACTGTGTGTGTTACACAACGTATATCTGAGATTTGATTACTTGAAGCAACTGGAATTAAAGAAATATTGTTGGCGCTAGGTGCATATTTAATGGAATTTTCTTTTGGTGTCCTTTTTTGGGTCATCTGTAACTCATAGAAATGTGTGAATTTCACAGCACATGTTGCTACTTTTGCAATTCGGTCTCCCGATGCCATATTTAGTAATTGTATACTTTAAAGTTTTGGGTATGGATTTTAGTGTTTAGTCCATATACGGATGCGTTATGCATTCCATATCACATGAAACCTGGATATGAATTCAAGTTATGTTGAATATGTTGATTTTTAATTTTATTTCTTTAATTTTATTTATAAAAACAATGGTGTATGTTCAACTCTCCTGTGATATAAATAGAATAATTGTAGTTTCTTTCATGTCATTATATCAAACGAGACAGTATGTGGCCGTGGGGATACATCGACATTTGCATAGATGTACACCCCTCATGATATTGTACGCATTCTTTCAATTTCGTTGCTTCTAAAAGTTAAAATGAAAATGCCGTATTCGTCCACATTAACTTCAAAATATCAAACATTAAACTCTTCATCTATTTCAATTTACTAGTATATCAAATCGCACTTTGATATTTTTTAAAAATGTTATACATTTTATAGGCTACGTTTTGTTTTGATTCGAGGAAATGAGAACTTACAGACCCTAAACCGTGCTACAACACCACTTGCACGGAACGGTTCGGTACGCTTTGTGCACGGAACGGAACGCTTTGTGAACGGAACGGTTCGTTTTTGTGAACGGTACGGTACGCTTTGTGCACGGAACGGTACGCTTTCCTCACGGAACGGTTCGCTTTGTAGACGGTACGTTTCGTTTCCTGCACTGAACGGTTCGTTTTGTGAACGGTACGCTTGGGAAACGGTATGCAAATGAAGTGGGCGGAGCCTGTTAACTTTAATTCTTGATTGGCTGCTAAAAATGTATTCATTTTAAATGACGTTTGAAGTACCTAATGCATGTATATAATTATATTTCTGCTATTAACAAATTAATTTATCGGTTTCAATTTAAACATGAATTTACACTACAGCGGTGATGGAGGAAAAATGAAGAAAAAAATGAAAGGAAGAAAAAAAATCATCCCACCGATGTCTTTGGCATTATGAATAGACATGTATTATTAAATAGAACTCTTAAATATTTCCGTTCTTATTTTTTACGTATGCTGAACCTTCATTTTAAAAAGGAAAAAAATTAGATAAAATATTTTTTCACTTTAAAAATAAAGTTGAAACATAATTAAAAGGAATTAATATATAACGGGTATTCACTTGTTCTATACATATAACGCTACGAACATATATAAATTATTTTCAATTGATTGATCTATAGAAATAAATATGACTATTCCTGCTTCATTTTTACTCCTAGTAATTAGATATGTACATTATTATTTTTTTTAATTGTGGATCTATCGTTTAAACGTTTCCTTCAGAAGAAAAATATCAGTAAACAATATAAAAAACGAAAACCAGCAGCAGAAACACAAAATCAATACAATAACTTCCGAGCGCTTTCTCGTAACAGAAAACATTCTTTTCACAGACATGTATTTATGTTTTCAATGATCCTCTCAGTGTATTAAGTAATTATTTTAAAAGTTTTTCTTTATTTTATTAAGTTATTCTATTCTTGTAAAGTCTGTAAAAGCGATGTCGTGAATGAAAAAAGGAGGAGGAGTAGAGAGAGAGAGAGATGCAACCTCTTAATACAATACATCTGTAAAAAAAAAAAAACAAACTTGTATTTATTCTCATTCTTCGTTTTATTTACATCGCCAAAGTCACAATTAATCACTCTATGATTCTATTTAATCAACCCAATTACAACTTTTGTGCAATGAATAATCAGTTCTCTGTACATGCATGCTGCACGCATGAAATCCTCGTGCATCACCTGTCAATCAATATGGCATGACGCTAGGTGACCCTGAAAATCCGTTTACTCTGGAAGAATTTCTCCTGTGATTTGAAACATTCTTATGGTCAGTTCATAGTTCACACCTGTATAAAAAAATATATTGGGTCACACCAGAGGAACGGGGGCGCCGTGTGTTTAACACACCTTTCAAATTATTTAGTTCTGACCACATCATTTGTATTTAATCACTCAACTAACATCCAGCAAACTCATCTTCCAGGTTGCACCACAACACTGATTACAAATTTACTTCCTAAATTATCCTTTTTCGACAAAAATAAATAAACATGTATCCCTGAATTACAATTTTATTTATTTATTTTTTTTTTACAAAAGCACAAGTTAAAGTCACATAAATTCTCATATTATCACCTTCTGGAGGGGGGGGGGGTGTTACAAACATAACTCATAAGGCTTGAAAGAGATTGATATTTTTTGAATTTCATTTTATTTAGTAAATTATCTTTTTCAAACACTTATAAGGATGTTTCCTGTAGATTATGATTTTTTTTATTTACAACAACGTACCATTTTGCAGACTTCTAAAGAACTTTTAACCAGCTAATTCGTATTGCTTTCTAGAAAGAAGATGGGGCTATGTAGTGTAATAAACCTTATAATATCTTTATTTTTTGCAAACTGTTTTTTTTTCTTTTTTCATGAGATGTATTTCAGAATGAAGTAATTAATATTTATACTGCAGTTTGCACATTTTATTTGCAAGAAATTCGGCTTGCGATTTTTGTATGCAGCGTGAAAGTTGATCACAGTTTTATTAGTAAGATTATCATCACTGTCAGTTCAGTAGAAATCTTCATGTTTACCGCATGCAATATTTTAATCCATATTTTACATGATTATAATTACAGATTTTCAGTGTAAGTATAACTGCATTAATGATTCGCCTATAGTTAATATCTTAACAGAATTAATGTGAGAGTCTAAAGCGGTTCTTTTTTTAAATTTTACTCTAGACAGTTTATATATGTTTTGAAATTCTTACAAAATAATTCATAAGTAAAATCATGCATCTGATATGTACTACATATGAATGCATAATTACGACAAAAACGATCTTGTATCTGATAAGATTTAATAATTTAAATAAGCAAAATTAAAATCAAAAGTAGAGACAACCATGAAATTAATTCAGGAAAGCGTGTTCTATCTTAGTGGTATTATAGTCTATTGAACCTGTTTTTATGTCAAATATAATTACAGGATTATGAAACATGAATGTTCATGTACACATTTGAAGAGGGTTTTTTCCCCCGGGCACGAGCACAATAATATTGAATTTTATGGCATCTTATAGTATAAGTTTAAATGTCTGTATAGTTAAATTACGAATATTTAAATACAACTAATATTTCAAAAAGAAATTGATTTTATTTGCTTATATAAGAAAATGAAAGACTTCAAAGACGCCGACATTGTTCGAGGTCCACTATGCCCCGTACGTGTTTTGTGGCCTGTACTGTATCTTTGACCACAACACAACCAGTTGATCTAATTAATAGCAAATAAGGAATCGTCTCACACTCTGTCTAGTTGTTTTAAAGATGTAGTTTGCTTCGAGTAGTTTTCTTATTTTTACAGTTGAAGGCCCAGACGCACGATACTTGATAATGGTGTTTCGAACAGGCAGACACAACCTCAGTCCTTCTATCACAGGCGTCGTAGCGAGAAATAAACCAAAATGACTTATTTGGTCATTACACGATTCAAAAATCATTGGGGGCGTGGTTTGCATAATTAGCCAAAGAGCGGTACGGTTCGCTTGAGAACGGTACGGTACGCTTTGTGAACGGAACGGTTCGCTTTGAGAACGGTAAGGTACGCTTTGTGCACGGAACGGTTCGCTTTGTGCACGGAACGGTACGCTTTGTGAACGGAACGGTTCGCTTTCTGCACGGAACGGTACGCTTTGTGAACGGTACGGTACGCTTTCTGCACGGAACGGTACGGTTCGTTTCTGAGGTGTAGTAGCACGGTTTAGGGTCTGTACATTGTTGACAATGACAGAAAGTCAAGCGATTTACTGCAATAGGATATTCATAAATGCAGATAATTTCAGTACTAGTGAACACTTCTTTTAAATTCTATACTTACATTGTGTATATGAGGTCTATAGTATTCAATTCTCGGATCGATCAGGTCTTGCTTTAAATGTATCTGATTCTGTGGAAAACCGTGAATAAAGGGGAGGAAAATAAGCATCTCCTACATTTTCAGAGTTGGTCCTCTTTGATCAGTAAGGGTCTGAGGACAACATCGATTTTACATTGTAAGAAGTTTTTTTTTTTGTTTTTTTATTGTTGTTTTATTTAATTAAAGAAGAAAAAACAATATTTATATCGTAAATGCACAAATTGTAATGAAGACCATTAATCGGAATGTTATATAGCAAATTGTACATAATGAGAATTTCGGCAAAGTAAAATAAAAATTTTCAGAAGAAACAAAATGCTGCGCTTTGATCAAGAATACAATTTATTGTTTATAAAATGAAATAAACATTAAGGGATGGTATTTTATGTCTTGTTTTTTACGGAGTTTAATCGGGTTAATTAGAAAAATACGTATTGACTGAGTATGGTACGCATAATCACAGTCAAGCTCCATATCCCATTTTTCTTTTATGATTGATATACATCGGGATCGTTTTACTCGTCATTTTGACCCTTCATTTTTGACGTTTAATTTGACGTCACGTCAAACGTTCAATTGAAATCGCAAGAGTTATCTCCCCCAGTGCGTTGTACGTCTTTAAAGCAAAATGGATTCAAGTTTCATTATCTGTCAGAATTTCATACAAATGTGGATAAGTACAATTTTTTTAGATAATTTTTTTTTGATGTTCCTACACGCTGTTTTCACTCATTTTTCAAAACATAGGGTGACCTTTGAGTATTAATCATTTTTACTATGAAATGTATCTTTAAAACAAGATGAATTATCCCCAAAATGATTTTTATCAATTTTGCTATGTGTCTTAAAGTCAATAAAACATAATCAGTGATAATTTGTTGAAATCTCGCAAATTTACATCAGTTGTTGTAAGTCATTGTTGGCAAGGACGGTACCCATTAATTGTTGTTAAATTTCACATATTTCAGTAAATATACCTTTATATATGCAGCAATATACCTTTATCACCTGGATATGGGGTTTATATCTCTCAGTTGATTCGATACGCAAGAACATGCTCTACGTATGAACAATTTCTTAAACAAGGTAAATTATTGACAAGCAAGTTGCTGAAACGAGAATATCAGCAGTTTCGTTTAAAAACATCATTTCCTAAGTTATATGGTCGATACAATGACCTTGTCAGCAAATACAATTTATCAATGAGTCAAATGCTGACTGACTTTTTTCATACCAATTGTTAGTCAATTATTTATACACTGAATTGACGACAGATTTTTCCCGTTATTTTCTGATCGTGACAAGGAGCACACGGCGGGTGTGACCCGTCGGCAGGTGATGCTCATCCCTTCATGGCACCTGATCCCACATCTGGGTCCGTGTTTGCTCTGCTTTTATTTTGCATTGTTAGATGGACTTTGAGATTGAATACTGTTCGGTTTCTCCATATCCTTCTTCCTGCTCCAAGGAACGGGTGTGTCATGGGTATGTCACGTGATTTATAGAATCATTAAAGACGCAAATAATCTTATAGTAGTAAACTTTTTGTTACACATATTTTTAAAATAGTGTATTTGCCTGTGAGGAAAAAACAATGGATAGTAAGACTGTGATAGAATCAGAAATATGATTCCCACACAAAACTAGAATAAATCCTACAATCCCACAAAATCCCACACCCGAAGCTAAAATAAATATTGATAATGAAATCAAATGAATTTTATTACAATCCTCCAAAAGAGATTTCAGACTGTCTTTAATGCAATTTTCAGTAAATATATGTTTTTGTAAACCGATCCCGATATATTTTCATAATATTTAAATCTCAGTTTGTGTGGTAACTAAAATTATCAAAGTACACTTTCAAAGTAAAGTGTCATAAGTAATAGTTATTGTATACTGTAAGTGTATTATATTTAGCGTCTACGATATTTGGCGGAAATTGAATTTTGAACGAGTTAGCGTAGATTTAGCGTATACACAATAATAAATATTCAATAACTTTCTTGTATCATGGCCAATCAAACTTCATATCACAAATAATCATGCATGATTTTTAAATACACCAATAGAAAATGTAGTCTTTGTCAGGTGACAGCAGGGATAATCTCTCCTTCCTGCCAGTATTTTTAATAAACTCATTAAAACGTGTGTATTCATGAGAAAGGACGTCGGATTGCGGCATCCCGTCGTAATTTAAGCAAAGATTTTTTTTTTTATGAAATTCACAAGTAAACCTTTGAATATCAAACAGAAAAATTCGAAGTTAAGAAGGAAAATTCATTTGTTATTCGAAAATCAAGGAAAAAAGATGCCCGTTCATCATTTGACATTTTTGAGAGCTGTCGCATTCACGATTTCAATCGCTGTGTCAGGGTCAATAACTCTTCATCTGTGGATGCAGTACATCTGCACTTATTCTCGTTGAGCAAAGAACACGGCAAAGATGGTGTTTTTTGCTAACGCGCTATATTACAATAGATGTGATATTTTAATATAATTCTGTGTGAAATTCGGTCATGAACTTGATTTCTTGTTGCCGAGGATTGAATATTTGCAGAGTTCCGTGAAAGCATTTCGTAGTTTGGGGTGCGCTCTGTAATTTGTGTGAAAGATTTTTATTTCACTTGAAGAAATTAAGCATTTTTATAGCCCATTTCATTATGTAATTCAGATTCAATATACATGTAATTTAAAATGATGAAATCGCCTTGGTGTTCAATAATTTATTTACACGGCACTGTTTTTTGCAGGTGTAAAGACGAATAATGACCCCCATCGAATAATGACCGGGAGTCATTTTTCGACAGCGAAAAATGACCCCCGGTCATTATTCGACGTAGAAAAATGACCCTTTTGCCCCGTAGAAAAAGTGTCACTTCCCTAAAAATTTGCAGAACCCACGTGAAGAAAAATGACCCCCATAGAAAAATGACCCCCTGTAGATTAAAGCTAAAATTTTTAGGGGGCAAAAAAAAAATTAGATAAAGATGCTAATGGCCAAAAAGCTCACCTGAGCTTATTGGGAATAAACTGATGATATGTTGATCTCATAACATTATACAATTATAGCCATATTTTAAGGTAAATACAATGATTCAGAATCTAAAGGAGTAAAAGATTTATCAAGCCTTAAGGGTTAGGTAAAAATTGTTTTTTGATGGTGGAAATCATCGAACTGACAGAAAAAATCAGCAGTATTGTATATTATTATATCCTCCGCTTGAAAAGCGGGAGGGTATATAGTGATCGGGATGTCCGTCCGTACGTCTGTTACGCTTTGAGGTATCCATCTCTTATCCGCAAATCCTCATATATAAAAAGATGTGTTTGTGAAACAGCTATGCCCCTGTATGGCAACATAGCGAAGATTAAACTTTTCTTAAATGCAATTTAAATATGTTGTTACTCAAAGTAGGGTCTTCTCACAAGAAATACAACTGCAAAATAGGAAAGCCCTAGCACCACTTGTTCAAAAGTAATGGCTAAGGATAAGTTTTTGAAAGGTAGGTCAAACTCAAAGGTCAAAGTTGATGATTTCTTAAGAAAATGTTTAATGTAACAAGGATTACATATGTGAAGTATGAATATCCTAGCCCTTACCGTTCAAAAGTTAAGGCCAAGGTAACAAAAAATCATAAGTACGGAAAACTCCAAGGTCAAGGTCAAAAGGTCAAGGTTTTTAGTATCCAATGAAAGGTAATGCCAAAAAACTACATATTTGAAGTATGAGAGTACTAGTATCTACCGTTTAAAAGTTATGGCCAAAGTAAAAATTTGGCATTTTTGTGTAAAATGGGACAAACGCCAAGGTAAAGGTCAAAAAGTCAAATTTAGTGGTACCCAAAGTAAGGTCTTGTCACAAGGAATATACATATTAAATATGAAAGTCATAGCTCCAATAAATGAAAAGTTATGATAAAGGTTAAGGTTTTTGCGGACAAACAAACCGCCATATAGACAGACGGACACACAGACGAACACGATAAAACTATATACCCCCGAATCTTCGATTACGGGGACATAAAAAGAAATGGTCTTCAATTAACTTTCATATTAATATACATTATAAAGAAGACGTTACAACAATGAAAATGTTTGTTCTGATTTCCATATTAAATTCTCCGAAAAATATACTCAGAACTGAGTAAAAGGGTGGAGTAAAACAAGAATTAAGGTAGAACCTATGTCGGAAAAGTCTTTTTCACAAGATTTTCAAACTTTTCAAAATAATAAAATTGTACTTGCTTATCATTCAGTTAAGATATCATGATATGTTTCCTTGTTTTTCAATCTAGAACAGGCTGTGAAACTTGGTATGGTATTTACATACTGCGACTTCACATTTTCAAATTTTTTTTAGGGGTACTTGTCATAAAGGGAATATGAAAAATCACAAAAATACTTCTTCAAACATCGTCGTTTATAAACTTTTTTAACTGAATAATCTTAAACAATATTTTATCAAGAATAATTTCTTTTTTATTCAACATGTTCAATTAACATAAAAGATAAGTCCACCATTTAAAAAAAAATAGTCAAATGAACTCTATTATTTTTAGTCAATTATGCACCCTATATTTGTAAATATTTTTTAGAAGTCTTTGTCACAATGTTTTCAATCTTCAATATGATGAAGAACATAGCCAAATGATTACAAAAAATGATTAAAATATATACTTTTCCCCTCTACATGCTCTAACTAATGAAAGATAGGCTATTTACCGATATTCATATTCTTGACCTTTTTGCACTTACACGGGATTTAATAATTAAATGACTGTTTGGGGTTACTTTCAGATTAAATATTTATCAGAAATTGTACTTTTACTTTAAAAAGATCATATTTAATAGAAAAATTGTAATCAAACACCAAGAATATGAATAGGTAACAAATAATTGCTAAAAGGAATGCACATCATTTCATTAAAGATATCACAAAAATGTACACACGATCAAAAGATCTACAACACGTACATCTTTGACTTAGACACATTTCATCAAGATATTACACTATATAGCTGGCAACTAAAGATTTCTTACGATTTATGCATTCCTTCAAAATGGTTACATACCATTCAAATTATTACGAAAATTGTATGTACATTATAATTTCATTACACTAGATAGTCTTGGGTTTGTAAACTTCAGGTCTAGATCTAGTAAATAAAAGGTGCCTACATATTTTCTCTTATTCCAGAAATATTTTGCCATTAAGCATTATAAACCAAAAAATATATGAATTGAATTAAGATTATGTTGGCATGATTGAATTCTGTGAATTTCAAAATGCAGTATTTTCTACCATTTTTATTGAAGCTGTCAAGTACGGGAAAAAGTGGCATTGAATTGATTATGACGTCTTAATGGGTTAGCACAGGTTTAACACATTTACCAGTTATGATGTCATACGAAGTAGGTTCTGCGTTAAAAGAAATGTAATGAATACTGTGTGCTAAATCAAGAGTTTGTGTTTACATGTATAGTTTTTGCATTAGAATGACTGTGTATTTTACACTAGCCCATAGCTTTACAGAGCATATTTTTAGGTCTTATACTTACCCCACCCCCTTTCTTATTTAGGAGGAAGTCAATATTGAACAAAAGCAAAAAAAAACCACACTACCTTTATTTTTCTATAAGAAGGAATTAAAAATAAGCTAAATATAATCTACTATTCTACTAATTTTTAACTGTTACTTTGCCACAATACTTTCAAGTATACCTCCACCAACATTTGAAGTATGCTTTAATCATGGCGAAGTAAATTATGATATGATAGTACTTGTGTAAAGGCTTAACTTCATTTCAATATTTTATCTAGAGCCTCTTTCAGAATCATTGAAAGGTATAGAGTTTTATTCATATTTTTGCTTTTCATTTGTTATTTTTTTTTTGTTTTGATTTAACGTAATGTTCTCTTTTTTTTGGGGGGGGGATAAAAATTTCCTCCTTTTTCATTGTCAAATAGGATTTGCCAAACTTAAAAAAACTAAAAGTTGAAATGACGGAAAATTTAATTTTTCCTATTAAAGAGTATTTAAACCTGATTTTTGCATGGTTTGATTTCTAAAAACAAGTGGAATATCGTTCTTTAAGCAAACTCTATAAGGAGGAATATTAAAAAGAAATTTTATTTACTTGACAATTAAAGAATCTCTTTTCAAACACAATGTTAGCATTAAAAGACTACGTGAATCTCTTAATTATTTCATTCGACTTTTTGTATTTTTCTGGTTACAGAAAATGTAAAAATGAGTTTCGCTGTAAAAAAGATATCAAAGAGTGTATATTTTGTATCACTTTAAAAGGGGTCATTTTTCCATGGGGGTCATTATTTTATAGGACTAACATATAAAATAATGACCCCCTAGGACCCTTTTTCTACAAAAAATGATTTTTTTTCTACGGGTGGGGTCATTTTTTGTCGTTGAAAAATGACCCCCCGGTCATTATTCGATGGGGGTCATTATTCGTCTTTACACCGGCCGTGTGCTCCTTGTCATAAAAGTAAACGATACCTACCACGCCTTTAGGACCAGGTAATCTTTTTTCTAGTTTTCTTTCTAGTATTCCTTTTAAAAGATTATAAATCCAACTCCATCCCGTTCCAGTTCCATGGAATTTCATGCGTATAGGAGTACGGGGGCTACTGCAACTTTTAACCTGAAGGGACTTATTGGCCAAATCTGGTTTATAAAAAAAAAGTTTATAAAATTTCACGTTTTCAATCAAATGAATATATTTTTTAATTTTTTTTATATCTAATATTATATACTTGACGCAAGGTTTAGGAGAATAAATATATACGTATTTTTTCATTCAAAATAGCATACACACACCTGCTGTTATTTTTACTTCCATTCCAATTTTACTTGCACTGTAAGTTACATATCCATCATCTGTATGCCGAGGTCTGTATAGAAGAAATAACTGTTTATAACGATCGAAGGAGAAAACAATATTAGGGTTATTAAGGTGTAGTAAATACGTCTCTCTCTCTCTCTCTCTCTCTCTCACCCCTCTCTCTCTCACACACACACCCCTCTCTCTCTCCCACACACACACACACCCTCTCCATCACACACACAGACTTACAGCGATGTTTTATATCTGAACCCAAAGTCAAATTTTCCGCTAATTTTTCCGTTTTCGGCAGTCAATTTCAGAGTGAGTGGATTTTGTTGTAATTTTTGCACTGAGATTCTTGGTAGAGTTAAAGCTGCTATACGAAAACTGCAAAGATAAAGCAATATCAGTTTAAGACTCTTTAGAAACATCAACATTCAAACTTTATTGACATCTTAAATGAGTGAAAATGCAGGCGCGGATCAAGATTTTTTTCCAGGGGGTCCACCCCAGGCAAATAAAAATTCTAACCCAGAAATGTCTAGAATAAGAAAGTAAACTCATTTCACAAACATGAAAAATCTATTTCGTGTGTGTGTGTGTGTGTCTAGGGGGGGGGGTGCGTATGACTCATACCAGTGACTATTCATACTAATTTCACATAGATTTATGCGTTCTAGGAGGGATCCGCGTTTTCTAGGGGGGCCCAAGGTCACTTTTAATTGGTTTAGTGTAATTATGCATTTAATAACTCTTTAAATTCCAGGAGGGGATCCGAATCACCACCCTCAGACCATCCTCTAGATCCGCGCATGAAAATACATACTTGCTTGCTTTGTATTGAACAGAACCACTGATTTGGGGTTTTTCAATGCTCTGAAGATCTGAGAGAACAAGATTCTCTACTACAAAAGAAATCAGAAAAAAATATTTATATTACATTAATCCATTTACTGGGAAATCACTGCTTTTCGTGGGGGGTTAATTTTCGTGGTTTTTGAGGTTTAAAGAGACCCATTTTTATCCACCATGATAAAATAATTTTCACATATATAACTACTTAGCGTTTCTTCATCCATGATATAAAATCCCGACGAACCCATATTTTTTCTCAAACAACGAAAACTTGATCCCACGAAAATACGTGATTTTACAGTATTACTAATGATTTAATAATTTTGAATCATAAAATGACTAAATTATTGAACGTACAAAGCCGGTTTTGAAAACTTCTTTTAACCAATGACGCCTCGTCTGATAGAGTTCCACAAACAGCCCCAATAAACACCAAAAAGAGTGCAGCCAATAGCAGTCGGATGATTGAAAATCCCATTTTGAAGTTCTGTGAAAAAATATATCTCATTCCGAATACCATTTACAGTAGAATTGGGTGATACACATCAGGTATATATATGCACCAATTACAAAAGATAACATAAGAGAGAGCAGCCCATGGTATACTATGTATACATGTATTCCACTTAAAATCGTCAAAATTAATTTATTATATGCTGGATATATATAAATAAATGTATAATTGATTGTATTTTACAAGATTTGCATAACTTTATACGTAAAGTACCGATTTCCAAAAAATGCTCCGTCTTCACGCTATAGAGCCAAGAATGTTTAGCTATGTTAGTCAAATTAATTGTTTTTGCATCACCATTTGCATAGTTAGATACAATGGTCTTGCTAAATAGATTGTCTTATAATTATATTTTTAGAGGTCTGTGTTTGTTCCGCTCAAAAATTGAGCTTTTATAGTACAATATCGTTCGTAATCTCCTTATTTTTTCACTGTAATACTCTGGTGAAAATGTTAGTAACATTAGGCAAAGGTATGTGGTATTATAATTATAATGCGAATTCTGTTTGATTAAACGGAATAAATTAACTGCACATATAGTCCAAATAATTGATTTTACACAATGATAATGCGTTGATCTTTAATTTATGAGAAAAAAAAATGATGAAGAGAGACGTTGCATAATTTTTACTCTCGTTGTTGCAGCAATATAAGCACCGGTCATATCAAAATATACTGGTGTCTAACATTTTTATTTTATTTATATTTTCAGAGACAAACGTGGTATCTAGAACTCGATCAAACCAATGGGAATCGTCGAGATATCCCCGAATTCAAGATATGGAGATTAAACATACGTAAAAAAAGTGATATGAACTCTGATAAATTAAAGCTTCATGACATTCGAGGTATCGCGATATTCGACAATTTTTTTTTCTTTTTTTCATAATATTGAAACATTCTTAATTTTCTATATGAAATTAATACTAGTGGGCATTTATTTTTGGCAATTTGGAAAAAAAAATAAAATAAAATCATCTAAACAAAGAAAAGATACTTACTTTCCAATCAGCTTAACGATTATGAATGCTTTGTCTCTTAATTTTGAGTTATATATATACGTCAAATAGAGAGGAGAGATTTGATAGTATATGTGGAGCATCTGTTATACTAAGGCCAGAGTTTTTAGCTCACCTGAGTGGAAGGCTCAAGTGAGCTTTTCTGATCACATTTTGTCCGTCGTCCGTATGTCTGTCTGTCCGTCTGCAAACTTTTCTTATTTTCAACTTCTTCTCAAGAATTGGTACAAAACATCCATGGGGTAAGGGAAGTTTTATTTCTTAAAATAAAGGGTTAAGTCTCATCGCATGGGGAGATAACCAAGAAAAGAGAAAAATATAGTAAGGTCATTAAAAATCTTCTTCTTAAGAACCACTGGGCCGGAAAAGCTGAAACTTATGTGGAATAATCCTAAAGTAGTGTACATGTAGATTCTTAATTGTAAAAATCATAACCCCCGTGGGTAGGTTTGGGCCACAATTTGGAATCCAAATTTAACATTTAAATATATTGGAAATATCTGTTGTATCCTAGCACAAATATAAAAATTTCTAAACAACTGAATTTGAGGAAAATTTTGACCTATCTATTGAGTCCTACCTTAAATAATCTAAAAAATCTATTTTAGATGGCTGGATTCGAACAAAATAATTACGATTCAAAACAACACCTTTAAGGGTTTGCAAGATTTACAAAAGCTGTAAGCATTTTCTAGTTGCACAAAAACCCAACGTTAATGATGAATTTCAATAGTAA